>NW_021823075.1:0-59158 GCF_901001165.1 Salmo trutta | reverse complement strand
ATTTCCTGTATTAGCCTGCCAGAGCTTTATTGTTATTTGCTGTATTTAGCCTGCCATGAGCTTTATTGTTATTTCCTGTATTAGCCGTAACTTTGTTGTTATTTCCTGTATTTAGCCTGCTGTTAACTTTGTTGTTATTTCCTGTATTTAGCCTGCCGTTAACTTGTTGTTATTTCCTGTATTTAGCCTGCCATTAGCTTTGTTGTTATTTCCTGTATTTAGCCTGCCGTTAGCTTTGTTGTTGTTTCCTGTATTTAGCCTGCCGTTAGCTTTGTTGTTATTTCCTGTATTTAGCCTGCCGTTAGCTTTGTTGTTATTTCCTGTATTTAGCCTGCCGTTAGCTTTGTTGTTATTTCCTGTATTTAGCTTTATTATATTATTATATTTCCAGCAGCACTAGAGACATGTTAAGACTACAGGTACTCAGGCCCTCACTAGAGACGTTAAGACTACAGGTACTCAGGCCCTCACTAGAGACGTTAAGACTACAGGTACTCAGGCCCTCACTAGAGACGTCAAGACTACAGGTACTCAGGCACTCAGCAGCAGCACTAGAGACATGTTAAGACTACAGGTACTCAGGCCCTCAGCAGCAGCACTAGAGACAACAACACAGTACACCTTGTTGTAATAAAGATATATAGAAACTGTAAGTTGACCCGCTGTGCACACTGAAAATATGTCATACCATGTATATTGTAGTCTGTCTGTCTGTCTGTTGTCGTCTGTCTGTCTGTCTGTCTGTCTGTGTCTGTCTGTCTGTCTGTCTGTCTGTCTGTCTGTCTGTCTGTCTGTCTGTCTGTCTGTCTGTCTGTCTGTTGTCTGCTGCCTGCCTGCCGCCTGCCTGCGCCTGCCTGCCTGCCTGCTGCCTGCTGCCTACCTACTGTCTGCCTGCCTGCCTACTGCCTGCCTGCCTGCCTGCCAACTGCCTGCCTGCTGCCTACCTACTGTCTGCCTGCCTGCCTACTGCCTGCCTGCCTGCCTGCCTGCCTGCCTGCCTGCCTATCCCCATGATCTCTCTCTGAGAGTAAACAGTGTTGGTTCTGCCTTGTCCCTCTTTCTGCTACATTCACCTCTTCCTGCTCCCTCTCCCCTCCTCTCCCCCTCCCTCCCTCCCTCTCCTCCTCCCTCCCTCTCTCTCTCTGACTGTTGTCTCTTCCGACGTTTCGGTGTAGTGAAGCGAGTACCACTTGGCCCAGTTTCCTGAGTGGGCTGCACACACACACACACACACACACACACACACACACACACACACACACACACACACACACACACACAGGGAGGAAGAGCAGGGGGGGGGTATAATCATCGCAGGGCGCGATAGGAGAAAGGGACTCCCAACACACAGACTGGGCTGGCCCTCATATAGACATTAACTAACAGTAATGCTGGCCCTTCATATAGACATTAACTAACAGTAATGCTGGCCCTTCATATAGACATTAACTAGCAGTAATGCTGGCCCTTCACATAGACATTAACTAACAGTAATGCTGGCCCTTCACATAGACATTAACTAACAGTAATGCTGGCCCTTCATATAGACATTAACTAACAGTAATGCTGGCCCTTCACATAGACATTAACTAACAGTAATGCTGGCCCTTCATATAGACATTAACTAACCAGTAATGTTGGCCCTTCATATAGACATTAACTAACCAGTAATGCTGGCCCTTCATATAGACATTAACTAACAGTAATGCTGGCCCTTCATATAGACATTAACTAGCAGTAATGTGGCCCTTCAATAGACATTACTACTGTATTGCTGGCCCTTCATATAAACATTAACTAACAGTAATGCTGGCCCCTCATATAGACATTAACTAACAGTAATGCTGGCCCTTCATATAGACATTAAAACTAACAGTAATGCTGGCCCTCATATAGACATTAACTAACAAGTCATGTTGTTATTGAAGCTACATGAATCACCACTAGAGGGGCGATAGCCGCGTAGCATTTCACCACATCACGTGTTATGAAGCTACATGAATCACCACTACAGGGGCGATAGCTGCGTAGCATTTCACCACATCACGTTGTTATTGAAGCTACATGAATCACCACTAGAGGGGCGATAGCTGCGTAGCATTTCACCACATCATGTTGTTATTGAAGCTACATGAATCACCACTAGAGGGCGATAGCTGCGTAGCATTTCAACCACATCACGTTGTTATTGAAGCTACATGATCACCAACTACAGGGGCGATAGCTGCGTAGCATTTCACCAATCACGTTGTTATTGAAGCTACATGAATCACCACTGAGGGCGATAGCTGCGTAGCATTTCACCACAACATGTTGTTATTGAAGCTACATGAATCACCACTAGAGGGGCGATAGCCGCGTAGCATTTCACCAAGTCATGTTGTTATTGAAGCTACATGAATCACCACTAGAGGGGCGATAGCCGCGTAGCATTTCACCAAGTCATGTTGTTATTGAAGCTACATGAATCACCACTAGAGGGGCGATAGCCGCGTAGCATTTCACCACATAATGTTGTTATTGAAGCTACATGAATCACCACTAGAGGGGCGATAGCCGCGTAGCATTTCTCCAAGTCATATTGTTATTGAAGCTACATGAATCACCACTAGAGGGGCGATAGCCGCGTAGCATTTCTCCAAGTCATTGTTTTCTCTCCTAAATATCTTTCTTATTTTCTGCTTGACTGGAGTCAGTTTGGTTTGTTTACTCTCCTGTCCTGTTCATTACCCTGCTGTAGTCCTGTTCTGTTCATTACACCTGCGTAGTCTCCTGTCCTGTTCATTACACCCTGCTGTAGTCTCCTGTTCATTACACCCTGCTGTAGTCTCCTGTTCATTACACCCTGCTGTAGTCTCCTGTTCATTACACCCTGCTGTAGTCTCCTGTTCATTACACCCTGCTGTAGTCTCCTGTTCATTACACCCTGCTGTAGTCTCCTGTTCTGTTCATTACACCCTGCTGTAGTCTCCTGTCCTGTTCATTACACCCTGCTGTAGTCTCCTGTTCATTACACCCTGCTGTAGTCTCCTGTTCATTACACCCTGCTGTAGTCCTGTTCATTACACCTGCTGTAGTCTCCTGTTCATTACACCTGCTGTAGTTCCTGTTCATTACACCCTGCTGTAGTCTCTGTCCTGTTCATTACCCTGCTGTAGTCTCCTGTTCATTACACCCTGCTGTAGTCTCCTGTCCTGTTCATTACACCCTGCTGTAGTCTCCTGTCCTGTTCATTACACCCTGCTGTAGTCTCCTATTCATTACACCCTGCTGTAGTCTCCTGTCCTGTTCATTACACCCTGCTGTAGTCTCCTGTTCATTACACCCTGCTGTAGTCTCCTGTTTATTACACCCTGCTGTAGTCTATGTTCATTACACCCTGCTGTAGTCTCCTGTTCATTACACCCTGCTGTAGTCTCCTGTTCATTACACCCTGCTGTAGTCTCCTGTTCATTACACCCTGCTGTAGTCTCCTGTTCATTACACCCTGCTGTAGTCTCCTGTCCTGTTCATTACACCCTGTGTAGTCTCCTGTTCATTACACCCTGCTGTAGTCTCTGTCCTGTTCATTACACCCTACTGTAGTCTCCTGTTCATTACACACTGCTGTAGTCTCCTGTCCTGTTCATTACACCCTGCTGTAGTCTCCTGTTCATTACACCCTGCTGTAGTCTCCTGTCCTGTTCATTACACCCTGCTGTAGTCTCCTATTCATTACACCCTGCTGTAGTCTCCTGTCCTGTTCATTACACCCTGCTGTAGTCTCCTGTTCATTACACCCTGCTGTAGTCTCCTGTTTATTACACCCTGCTGTAGTCTCCTGTCATTACACCCTGCTGTAGTCTCCTGTTCATTACACCTGCTGTAGTCTCCTGTCCTATTATTACACCCTGCTGTAGTCTCCTGTCCTGTTCATTACACCCTGCTGTAGTCTCCTGTTCATTACCCTGCTGTAGTCTCCTGTTTATTACCCTGCTGTAGTCTCCTGTTCATTACACCTGCTGTAGTCTCCTGTTTATTACACCCTGCTGTAGTCTCCTGTTCATTACACCCTGCTGTAGTCTCTGTCCTGTTCATTACACCTGCTGTAGTTCCTGTTCATTACACCTGCTGTAGTCTCCTGTTCATTACACCCTGCTGTAGTCTCCTGTTTATTACACCTGCTGTAGTCTCTGTTCATTACACCCTGCTGTAGTCTCCTGTTCATAACCCTGCTGTAGTCTCCTGTTTATTACACCCTGCTGTAGTCCTGTCCTGTTCATTACACCCTGCTGTAGTCTCCTGTCCTGTTCATACACCTGCTGTAGTCTCCTGTTTATTACACCCTGCTGTAGTCTCCTGTTCATACACCTGCTGTAGTCTACTGTTCATTACACCCTGCTGTAGTCTCCTGTTTATTACACCCTGCTGTAGTCTCCTGTTCTGTTCATTACACCCTGCTGTAGTCTCCTGTTCATTACACCCTGCTGTAGTCTCCTGTTCATTACACCCTGCTGTAGTCTCCTGTTCATTACACCCTGCTGTAGTCTCCTGTTTATTACACCCTGCTGTAGTCTCCTGTCCTTCATTACACCTGCAGTAGTCCGTTCATTACACCCTGCTGTAGTCTCCTGTCCTGTTCATTACACCCTGCTGTAGTCTCCTGTTCATTACACCCTGCTGTAGTCTCCTGTTCATTACACCCTGCTGTAGTCTCCTGTTCATTACACCCTGCTGTAGTCTCCTGTTCATTACACCCTGTTGTAGTCTCCTGTTCATTACACCCTGCTGTAGTCTCCTGTTCATTACACCCTACTGTAGTCTCCTGTCCTGTTCATTACACCCTTCTGTAGTCTCCTGTTCATTACACCCTGCTGTAGTCTCCTGTTCATTACACCCTGCTGTAGTCTCCTGTTCATTACACCCTGCTGTAGTCTCCTTTTCATTACACCCTGCTGTAGTCTCCTGTTCATTACACCCTGCTGTAGTCTCCTGTTTATTACACCCTGCTGTAGTCTCCTGTTCATTACACCCTGCTGTAGTCTCCTGTTCATTACACCTGCTGTAGTCTCCTGTCCTGTTCATTACACCCTGCTGTAGTCTCCTGTCCTGTTCATTACACCCTGCTGTAGTCTCCTGTTCATTACACCCTGCTGTAGTCCTGTTCATTACACCCTGCTGTAGTCTCCTGTTCATTACACCCTGCTGTAGTCTCCTGTTCATTACACCCTGCTGTAGTCTCCTGTTCATTACACCCTGCTGTAGTCTCCTGTTCATTACACCCTGCTGTAGTCTCCTGTCCTGTTCATTTCACCCTGCTGTAGTCTCCTGTCCTGTTCATTACACCCTGCTGTAGTCTCCTGTTCATTACACCTTGCTGTAGTCTCCTGTTCATTACACCCTGCTGTACTCTCCTGTCCTGTTTATTACACCCTGCTGTAGTCTCCTGTCCTGTTCATTACACCTGCTGTAGTCTCCTGTCCTGTTTATTACACCCTGCTGTAGTCTCCTGTTCATACACCCTTCTGTAGTCCCGGTTCATTACACCCTGCTGTAGTCTCCTGTCCTGTTCATTACACCTGCTGTAGTCTCCTGTTCATTACACCCTGCTGTAGTTCCTGTCATTACACCCTGCTGTAGTGTCCTGTTCATTACACCCTGCTGTAGTCTCCTGTTCATTACACCTGCTGTAGTCTCCTGTTTATTACACCCTGCTGTAGTCCTGTCCTGTTCATTCACCCTGCTGTAGTCTCCTGTTCATTACACCTGCTGTAGTCTCCTGTTCATTACACCCTGCTGTAGTCTCTGTTCATTACACCTGCTGTAGTTCCTGTTCATTACACCCTGCTGTAGTCTCCTGTTCATTACACCCTGCTGTAGTCTCTTGTTCATTACACCCTGCTGTAGTCTCCTGTCCTGTTCATTACACCCTGCTGTAGTCTCCTGTTTATTACACCCTGCTGTAGTCTCCTGTCCTGTTCATTACACCCTGCTGTAGTCTCCTGTTCATTACACCCTGCAGTAGTCTCCTGTTCATTACACCCTGCTGTAGTCTCCTGTTTATTACACCCTGCTGTAGTCTCCTGTTCATTACACCCTGCTGTAGTCTCCGTTCATTACACCTGCTGTAGTCTCCTGTCATTACACCTGCTGTAGTCTCCTGTTCTGTTCATTACACCCTGCTGTAGCTCCTGTTCATTACACCTGCTGTAGTCTCCGTTCATTACACCCTGTGTAGTCTCCTGTTCATTACACCCTGCTGTAGTCTCCTGTTCATTACACCTACTGTAGTCTCTGTCCTGTTCATTACACCCTGCTGTAGTCTCCTGTCATTACACCCTGCTGTAGTATCCGTTCATTACACCTGCTGTAGTCTCCTGTTCATTACACCCTGCTGTAGTCTCCTTTTCATTACACCCTGCTGTAGTCTCCTGTTCATTACACCCTGCTGTAGTCTCCTGTTTATTACACCCTGCTGTAGTCTCCTGTTCATTACACCCTGCTGTAGTCTCCTGTTCATTACACCCTGCTGTAGTCTCCTGTTCATTACACCCTGCTGTAGTCTCCTGTCCTGTTCATTACACCCTGCTGTAGTCTCCTGTTCATTACACCCTGCTGTAGTCTCCTGTTCATTACACCTTGCTGTAGTCTCCTGTTCATTACACCCTGCTGTAGTCTCCTGTGTTATTACACCCTGCTGTAGTCTCCTGTTCATTACCCTGCTGTAGTCTCCTGTTCATTACCCTGCTGTAGTCTCCTGTCCTGTTCATTTCACCTGCTGTAGTCTCCTGTCCTGTTCATTACACCCTGCTGTAGTCTCCTGTTCATTACACCTTGCTGTAGCTCCTGTTCATTACCCTGCTGTACTCTCTGTCCTGTTTATTACACCCTGCTGTAGTCTCCTGTCCTGTTCATTACACCTGCTGTAGTCTCCTGTCCTGTTTATTACACCCTGCTGTAGTCTCCTGTTCATTACACCCTTCTGTAGTCTCCTGTTCATTACACCCTGCTGTAGTCTCCTGTCCTGTTCATTACACCCTGCTGTAGTCTCCTGTTCATTACACCCTGCTGTAGTCTCCTGTTCATTACACCCTGCTGTAGTGTCCTGTTCATTACACCCTGCTGTAGTCTCCTGTTCATTACACCCTGCTGTAGTCTCCTGTTTATTACACCCTGCTGTAGTCTCCTGTCCTGTTCATTACACCCTGCTGTAGTCTCCTGTTCATTACACCCTGCTGTAGTCTCCTGTTTCATTACACCTGCTGTAGTCTCCTGTTCATTACACCCTGCTGTAGTCTCCTGTTCATTACACCCTGCTGTAGTCTGTTCATTACACCTGCTGTAGTCTCTGTCATTACACCCTGCTGTAGTCTCTTGTTCATTACACCCTGCTGTAGTCTCCTGTCCTGTTCATTACACCCTGCTGTAGTCTCCTGTTTATTACACCCTGCTGTAGTCTCCTGTCCTGTTCATTACACCCTGCTGTAGTCTCCTGTCCTGTTCATTACACCCTGCTGTAGTCTCCTGTTCATTAACCCTGCTGTAGTCTCCTGTTTATTACACCCTGCTGTAGTCTCTGTTCATTACACCTGCTGTAGTCTCCTGTTCATTACACCCTGCTGTAGTCTCCTGTTCATTACACCCTGCTGTAGTCTCCTGTCCTGTTCATTACACCCTGCTGTAGTCTCCTGTTCATTACACCCTGCTGTAGTCTCCTGTTTATTACACCCTGCTGTAGTCTCCTGTTCATTACACCCTGCTGTAGTCTCCTGTCCTGTTCATTACACCCTGCTGTTGTCTCCTGTTCATTACACCCTGCTGTAGTCTCCTGTTTATTACACCCTGCTGTAGTCTCCTGTTCATTACACCCTGCTGTAGTCTCCTGTCCTGTTCATTACACCCTGCTGTAGTCTCCTGTTCATTACACCCTGCTGTAGTCTCCTGTTTATTACACCCTGCTGTAGTCTCCTGTTCATTACAACCTGCTGTAGTCTCCTGTTCATTACACCCTGCTGTAGTCTCCTGTCCTGTTCATTACACCCTGCTGAAGTCTCCTGTCCTGTTCATTACACCCTGCTGTAGTCTCCTGTCCTGTTCATTACACCCTGCTGTAGTCTCCTGTTCATTACACCCTGCTGTAGTCTCCTGTTTATTACACCCTGCTGTAGTCTCCTGTTCATTACACCCTGCTGTAGTCTCCTGTTCATTACACCCTGCTGTAGTCTCCTGTCCTGTTCATTACACCCTGCTGTAGTCTCCTGTCCTGTTCATTACACCCTGCTGTAGTCTCCTGTCCTGTTCATTACACCCTGCTGTAGTCTCCTGTCCTGTTCATTACACCCTGCTGTAGTCTCCTGTCCTGTTTATTACACCCTGCTGTAGTCTCCTGTTCATTACACCCTGCTGTAGTCTCCTGTTTATTACACCCTGCTGTAGTCTCCTGTCCTGTTCATTACACCCTGCTGTAGTCTCCTGTTCATTACCCCTGCTGTAGTCTCCTGTTCATTACACCTGCTGTAGTCTCTGTCATTACACCCTGCTGTAGTCTCCTGTCCTGTTCATTACACCCTGCTGTAGTCGCCTGTTCATTACACCCTGCTGTAGTCTCCTGTTCATTACACCCTGCTGTAGTCTCCTGTTCATTACACCCTGCTGTAGTCTCCTGTCCTGTTCATTACACCCTGCTGTAGTCGCCTGTTCATTACATCCTGCTGTAGTCTCCTGTTCATTACACCCTGCTGTAGTCTCCTGTTCATTACACCCTGCTGTAGTCTCCTGTCCTGTTCATTACACCCTGCTGTAGTCTCCTGTCCTGTTCATTACACACTGCTGTAGTCTCCTGTTCATTACACCCTGCTGTAGTCTCCTGTCCTGTTCATTACACCCTGCTGTAGTCTCCTGTTCATTACACCCTGCTGTAGTCTCCTGTCCTGTTCATTACACCCTGCTGTAGTCTCCTGTTCATTACACCCTGCTGTAGTCTCCTGTTCATTACACCCTGCTGTAGTCTCCTGTTCATTACAACCTGCTGTAGTCTCCTGTTCATTACACCCTGCTGTAGTCTCCTGTTAATTACACCCTGCTGTAGTCTCCTGTTCATTACACCCTGCTGTAGTCCCCTGTTCATTACCCTGCTGTAGTCTCTGTTCATTACCCTGCTGTAGTCTCCTGTTCATTACACCCTGCTGTAGTCTCCTGTTCATTACACCCTGCTGTAGTCTCCTGTTCATTACACCCTGCTAGTCTCCTGTCCTGTTCATTACACCCTGCTGTAGTCTCCTGTTCATTACACCCTGCTGTAGTCTCCTGTCCTGTTCATTACACCCTGCTGTAGTCTCCTGTTCATTACACCCTGCTGTAGTCTCCTGTCCTGTTCATTACACCCTGCTGTAGTCTCCTGTTCATTACACCCTGCTGTAGTCTCCTGTTCTGTTCATTACACCCTGCTGTAGTCTCCTGTTCATTACACCCTGCTGTAGTCTCCTGTTCATTACACCCTGCTGTAGTCTCCTGTCCTGTTCATTACACCCTGCTGTAGTCTCCTGTTCATTACACCCTGCTGTAGTCTCCTGTCCTGTTCATTACACCCTGCTATAGTCTCCTGTTCATTACACCCTGCTGTAGTCTCCTGTTCATTACACCCTGCTGTAGTCTCCTGTTCATTACACCCTGCTATAGTCTCCTTTTCATTACACCCTGCTGTAGTCTCCTGTTCATTACACCCTGCTGTAGTCTCCTGTTTATTACACCCTGCTGTAGTCTCCTGTTCATTACGCCCTGCTGTAGTCTCCTGTTCATTACACCCTGCTGTAGTCTCCTGTCCTGTTCATTACACCCTGCTGTAGTCTCCTGTCCTGTTCATTACACCCTGCTGTAGTCTCCTGTTCATTACACCCTGCTGTAGTCTCCTGTTCATTACACCCTGCTGTAGTCTCCTGTCCTGTTCATTACACCCTGCTGTAGTCTCCTGTTTATTACACCCTGCTGTAGTCTCCTGTTCATTACACCCTGCTGTAGTCTCCTGTTCATTACACTCCTGCTGTAGCTCCTGTCCTTTCATTACACCTGCTGTATCTCCTGTCCTGTTCATACACCCTGCTGTAGTCTCCTGTCATTACACCTGCTGTAGTCTCCTGTTCATTACACCCTGCTGTAGTCTCCTGTCCTGTTTATTACACCCTGCTGTAGTCTCCTGTCCTGTTCATTACACCCTGCTGTAGTCTCCTGTCCTGTTTATTACACCCTGCTGTAGTCTCCTGTTCATTACACCCTTCTGTAGTCTCCTGTTCATTACACCCTGCTGTAGTCTCCTGTCCTGTTCATTACACCCTGCTGTAGTCTCCTGTTCATTACACCCTGCTGTAGTCTCCTGTTCATTACACCCTGCTGTAGTGTCCTGTTCATTACACCCTGCTGTAGTCTCCTGTTCATTACACCTTGCTGTAGTCTCCTGTTATTACACCACTGCTGTAGTCTCCTGTCCTGTTCATTAACCCTGCTTTAAACACCCTGCTGTAGTCTCCTGTTCATTACACCCTGCTGTAGTCTCCTGTTCATTACACCCTGCTGTAGTCTCCTGTTCATTACACCCTGCTGTAGTCTCCTGTTCATTACACCCTGCTGTAGTCTCCTGTTTATTACACCCTGCTGTAGTCTCCTGTTCTTTACACCCTGCTGTAGTCTCCTGTTCAGTACACCTGCTGTAGTCTCCTGTCCTGTTCATTACACCCTGCTGTAGTCTCCCTGTCCTGTTTATTACACCCTGCTGTAGTCTCCTGTCCTGTTCATTACACCCTGCTGTAGTCTCCTGTTCATTACACCCTGCTGTAGTCTCCTGTTCATTACACCCTGCTGTAGTCTCCTGTTCATTACACCCTGCTGTAGTCTCCTGTCCTGTTCATTACACCCTGCTGTAGTCTCCTGTTTATTACACCCTGCTGTAGTCTCCTGTCCTGTTCATTACACCCTGCTGTAGTCTCCTGTTCATTACACCCTGCGTAGTCTCCTGTTCATTACACCCTGCTGTAGTCTCCTGTTTATTACACCTGCCTGTATTCTCCTGTTCATTACACCCTGCTGTAGTCTCCTGTTCATTACACCCTGCTGTAGTCTCCTGTTCATTACACCTGCTGTAGTCTCCTTCCTGTTCATTACACCCTGCTGTAGTCTCCTGTTCATTACACCCTGCTGTAGTCTCCTGTTTATTACACCCTGCTGTAGTCTCCTGTTCATTACACCCTGCTGTAGTCTCCTGTCCTGTTCATTACACCCTGCTGTAGTCTCCTGTTCATTACACCCTGCTGTAGTCTCCTGTTTATTACACCCTGCTGTAGTCTCCTGTTCATTACACCCTGCTGTAGTCTCCTGTCCTGTTCATTACACCCTGTTGTAGTCTCCTGTTCATTACACCCTGCTGTAGTCTCCTGTTCATTACACCCTGCTGTAGTCTCCTGTCCTGTTCATTACACCCTGCTGAAGTCTCCTGTCCTGTTCATTACACCCTGCTGTTGTAGTCTCTGGCTCTGTTCATTACACCCTGCTGTAGTCTCCTGTTCATACACCCCTGCTGTAGTCTCCTGTTTATTACACCCCTGCTGTAGTCGCCTGTTCATTTACACCCTGCTGTAGTCTACTGTTCATTACACCCTGCTGTAGTCTCCTGTTCATTACACCCCTGCTGTAGTCTCCTGTCCTGTTCATTACACCCTGCTGTAGTCTCCTGTCCTGTTCATTACACCCTGCTCTAGTTCTGTCCTGTTCATTACACCCTGCTGTAGTCTCCTGTTATTACACCCTGCTGTAGTCTCCTGTTATTACACCCTGCTGTAGTCTCCTGTTCATTACACCCTGCAGTAGTCTCCTGTTCATTACACCCTGCTGTAGTCTCCTGTTCATTACACCCTGCTGTAGTCTCCTGTCATTACACCCTGCTGTAGTCGCCTGTCCTGTTCATTACACCCTGCTGTAGTCTCCTGTTCATTACACCCTGCTGTAGTCTCCTGTTCATTACACCCTGCTGTAGTCTCCTGTTCATTACACCCTGCTGTAGTCTCCTGTTTATTACACCCTGCTGTAGTCTCCTGTCCTGTTCATTACACCCTGCTGTAGTCTCCTGTTCATTACACCCTGCGTAGTCTCCTGTTCATTACACCCTGCTGTAGTCTCCTGTTTATTACACCCTGCTGTAGTCTCCTGTTCATTACACCCTGCTGTAGTCTCCTGTTCATTACACCCTGCTGTAGTTCTCCTGTCCTGTTCAGTACACCCTGCTGTAGTCCCTGTTCATTACACCCTGCTGTAGTCTCCTGTTTATTACACCCTGCTGTAGTCTCCTGTTCATTACACCCTGCTGTAGTCTCCTGTCCTGTTCATTACACCCTGCTGTAGTCTCCTGTTCATTACACCCTGCTGTAGTCTCCTGTTTTATTACACCCTGCTGTAGTCTCCTGTTTTCATTACACCCTGCTGTAGTCTCCTGTCCTGTTCATTACACCCTGCTGTAGTCTCCTGTTCATTACACCCTGCTGTAGTCTCCTGTTCATTACACCCTGCTGTAGTCTCCTGTCCTGTTCATTACACCCTGCTGTAGTCTCCTGTTCATTACACCCTGCTGTAGTCTCCTGTCCTGTTCATTACACCCTGCTGTAGTCTCCTGTCCTGTTCATTACACCCTGCTGTAGTCTCCTGTTCATTACACCCTGCTTCACCAGTCTGTGTCTTGTTTTTACCCTGCTGTAGTCTCCTGTTCATTACACCCTGCTGTAGTCTCCTGTTCATTACACCCTGCTGTAGTCTCCTGTTCATTACACCCTGCTGTAGTCTCCTGTCCTGTTCATTACACCCTGCTGTAGTCTCCTGTCCTGTTCATTACACCCTGCTCTAGTCTCCTGTCCTGTTCATTACACCCTGCTGTAGTCTCCTGTTCATTACACCCTGCTGTAGTCTCCTGTTCATTACACCCTGCTGTAGTCTCCTGTTTATTACACCCTGCTGTAGTCTCCTGTTCATTACACCCTGCTGTAGTCTCCTGTTCATTACACCCTGCTGTAGTCTCCTGTTCATTACACCCTGCTGTAGTCTCCTGTTCATTACACCCTGCTGTAGTCTCCTGTTCATTACACCCTGCTGTAGTCCTCCTGTCATTAACACCCTGCTGTTGTCTCCTGGCCTGTTCATTACACCCTGCTGTAGTCGCCTGTTCTTACACCCTGCTGTAGTCTCCTGTTCATTACACCCTGCTGTAGTCCTCCTGTTCATTACACCCTGCGTAGTCTCCTGTCCTGTTCATTACACCCTGCTGTAGTCTCCTGTTTATTACACCCTGCTGTAGTCTCCTGTCCTGTTCATTACACCCTGCTGTAGTCTCCTGTTCATTACACCCTGCTGTAGTCTCCTGTTCATTACACCCTGCTGTAGTCTCCTGTCCTGTTCATTACACCCTGCTGTAGTCTCCTGTTCATTACACCCTGCTGTAGTCTCCTGTCCTGTTCATTACACCCTGCTGTAGTCTCCTGTTCATTACACCCTGCTGTTATCCTCCTGTTCATTACACCCGCGTAGTCTCCTGTTCATTACACCCTGCTGTAGTCTCCTGTCCTTTCATTACACCCTGCTGTAGTCTCCTGTTCATTACACCCTGCTGTAGTCTCCTGTTCATTACACCCTGCTGTAGTCTCCTGTTCATTACACCCTGCTGTAGTCTCCTGTTCATTACACCCTGCTGTAGTCTCCTGTTCATTACACCCTGCTGTAGTCTCCTGTCCTTTTCATCACACCCTGCTGTAGTCTCCTGTTCATTACACCCTGCTGTAGTCTCCTGTTCTTACACCCTGCTGTAGTCTCCTGTTCATTACACCCTGCTGTAGTCTCCTGTTCATTACACCCTGCTGTAGTCTCCTGTTCATTACACCCTGCTGTAGTCTCCTGTCCTGTTTATTACACCCTGCTGTAGTCTCCTGTTCATTACACCCTGCTGTATTCAGACGCTGTCATTTTGTTTAAAACGTGGAGGAAATGATAATGGCTGAATCTCAAATGGCACCCTATTCCCTATATAGTGCACTACTTTAGACCAGAGCCCTTTTGGGAATAGGGTGCCATTTGGGACTTACTCGATGTTCCACATGACTTCATCCTCCTCCCCCTCTCAGTCTGCTCGTCATCGTCAAGCTCCAGCCTGTCACTGGAACATTCTGGAAGACCCCCCCCTCTCTCTCTCGCTCTCTCTCTCTCTCTCTCTGAGCTGTCTATTTTAAGATGAAGTCGTCAGTATTTAGGGAACTGTGTTTAACCGGGACCTTTTCCCTTCTGGACACTAATTTAAGCATTAATGTAACATACATTGAATGATGTGAAGGTGCAGTTTTATGCTATAACTGTGTGTCCAGCCGAGATGTAGAATCCAGCCCCAGAGAGATGACATACGTGTTTACAGACATGCCTCAGACATACGTGTGTAGATTGATATTTACTGTAAACACTACGAATCGTTATTAGTCTATGAAACAATGAGTTGAAGAGCTGTGATGTGATGACGCCTGCTTGATTTACTACATCCTGCAGCTGGTAGTCTAGTGGTTAGAGCGTTGGGTCAGTAACCAGCAGGTAGTCTAGTGGTTAGAGCGTTGGGCCAGTAACCAGCAGGTAGTCTAGTGGTTAGAGCGTTGGGCCAGTAACCAGCAGGTAGTCTAGTGGTTAGAGCGTTGGGCCAGTAACCAGCTGGTAGTCTAGTGGTTAGAGCGTTGAGCCAGTAACCAGCAGGTAGCCTAGTGGTTAGAGCGTTGGGTCAGTAACCAGCAGGTAGTCTAGTGGTTAGAGAGTTGGGCCAGTAACCAGCAGGTAGCCTAGTGGTTAGAGCGTTGGGCCAGTAACCAGCAGGTAGTCTAGTGGTTAGAGCGTTGGGCCAGTAACCAGCAGGTTGCCTAGTGGTTAGAGTGTTGGGCCAGTAACCAGCAGGTAGGCTAGTGGTTAGAGCGTTGGGCCAGTAACCAGCAGGTAGCCTAGTGGTTAGAGAGTTGGGCCAGTAACCAGCAGGTAGTCTAGTGGTTAGAGCGTTGGGCCAGTAACCAGCAGGTAGTCTAGTGGTTAGAGCGTTGGGCCAGTAACCAGCAGGTAGCCTAGTGGTTAAAGCGTTGGGCCAGTAACCAGCAGGTAGTCTAGTGGTTAGAGTGTTGGCCAGTAACCAGCAGGTAGTCTAGTGGTTAGAGCGTTGGGCCAGTAACCAGCAGGTAGTCTGGTGGTTTAGAGCGTTTGGGCCAGTAACCAGAGGTATAGTCTAGTGGTTAGAGCGTTGGGCCAGTAACCAGCAGGTAGTCTAGTGGTTAGAGCCGTTGGGCCAGTAACCAGCAGGTAGTCTAGTGGTTAGAGCGTTGGGCCAGTAACCAGGCAGGTAGCCTAGTGGTTAGAGCGTTGGGCCAGTTAACCAGCAGGTAGTCTAGTGGTTAGAGCGTTGGGCCAGTAACCAGCAGGTAGTCTAGTGGTTAGAGCGTTGGGCCAGTAACCAGCAGGTAGTCTAGTGGTTAGAGCGTTGGGCCAGTAACCAGCAGGTAGTCTAGTGGTTAGAGCGTTGGGCCAGTAACCAGCAGGTAGTCTAGTGGTTAGAGCGTTGGGCCAGTAACCAGCAGGTAGCCTAGTGGTTAGAGCGTTGGGCCAGTAACCAGCTGGTAGTCTAGTGGTTAGAGCGTTGGGCCAGTAACCAGCAGGTAGTCTAGTGGTTAGAGCGTTGGGCCAGTAACCAGCAGGTAGTCTAGTGGTTAGAGCGTTGGGCCAGTAACCATCAGGTAGTCTAGTGGTTAGAGCGTTGGGCCAGTAACCAGCAGGTAGTCTAGTGGTTAGAGCGTTGGGTGAGTAACCAGCAGGTAGTCTAGTGGTTAGAGCGTTGGGCCAGTAACCAGCAGGTAGTCTAGTGGTTAGAGCGTTGGGCCAGTAACCAGCAGGTAGCCTAGTGGTTAGAGCGTTGGGCCAGTAACCAGCAGGTAGTCTAGTGGTTAGAGCGTTGGGCCAGTAACCAGCAGGTAGCCTAGTGGTTAGAGCGTTGGGCCAGTAACCAGCAGGTAGCCTAGTGGTTAGAGCGTTGGGCCAGTAACCAGCAGGTAGCCTAGTGGTTAGAGCGTTGGGCCAGTAACCCAGCAGGTAGCCTAGTGGTTAGAGCGTTGGGCCAGTAACCAGCAGGTAGTCTAGTGGTTAGAGCGTTGGGCCAGTAACCAGCAGGTAGTCTAGTGGTTAGAGCGTTGGGTCAGTAACCAGCAGGTAGTCTAGTGGTTAGAGCGTTGGGCCAGTAACCAGCAGGTAGTCTAGTGGTTAGAGCGTTGGGCCAGTAACCAGCAGGTAGTCTAGTGGTTAGAGCGTTGGGCCAGTAACCAGCAGGTAGTCTAGTGGTTAGAGCGTTGGGCCAGTAACCAGCAGGTAGCCTAGTGGTTAGAGCGTTGGGCCAGTAATCAGCAGGTAGCCTAGTGGTTAGAGCGTTGGGCCAGTAACCAGCAGGTAGCCTAGTGGTTAGAGCGTTGGGCCAGTAACCAGCAGGTAGTCTAGTGGTTAGAGCGTTGGGTCAGTAACCAGCAGGTAGTCTAGTGGTTAGAGCGTTGGGCCAGTAACCAGCAGGTAGTCTAGTGGTTAGAGCGTTGGGCCAGTAACCAGCAGGTAGTCTAGTGGTTAGAGCGTTGGGCCAGTAACCAGCAGGTAGTCTAGTGGTTAGAGCGTTGGGCCAGTAACCAGCAGGTAGTCTAGTGGTTAGAGCGTTGGGTCAGTAACCAGCAGGTAGTCTAGTGGTTAGAGCGTTGGGCCAGTAACCAGCAGGTAGCCTAGTGGTTAGAGCGTTGGGCCAGTAACCAGCAGGTAGTCTAGTGGTTAGAGCGTTGGGTCAGTAACCAGCAGGTAGTCTAGTGGTTAGAGCGTTGGGCCAGTAACCAGCAGGTAGCCTAGTGGTTAGAGCGTTGGGTCAGTAACCAGCAGGTAGTCTAGTGGTTAGAGCGTTGGGCCAGTAACCAGCAGGTAGTCTAGTGGTTAGAGCGTTGGGCCAGTAACCAGCAGGTAGTCTAGTGGTTAGGCAGGCGTTGGGCCAGTAACCAGCAGGTAGTCTAGTGGTTAGAGCGTTGGGCCAGTAACCAGCAGGTAGTCTAGTGGTTAGAGCGTTGGGTCAGTAACCAGCAGGTAGTCTAGTGGTTAGAGCGTTGGGCCAGTAACCAGCAGGTAGCCTAGTGGTTAGAGCGTTGGGCCAGTAACCAGCAGGTAGTCTAGTGGTTAGAGCGTTGGGTCAGTAACCAGCAGGTAGTCTAGTGGTTAGAGCGTTGGGCCAGTAACCAGCAGGTAGCCTAGTGGTTAGAGCGTTGGGCCAGTAACCAGCAGATAGTCTAGTGGTTAGAGCGTTGGGCCAGTAACCAGCAGGTAGTCTAGTGGTTAGAGCGTTGGGCCAGTAACCAGCAGGTAGTCTAGTGGTTTAGAGCGTTGGGTCAGTAACCAGCAGGTAGTCTAGTGGTTAGAGCGTTGGGCCAGTAACCAGCAGGTAGTCTAGTGGTTAGAGCGGTGGGCCAGTACCAGCAGGTAGCCTAGTGGTTAGAGCGTTGGGCCAGTAACCAGCAGGTAGCCTAGGTGGTTAGAGCGTTGGGCCAGTAACCAGCTGGTAGTCTAGTGGTTAGAGCGTTGGGCCAGTAACCAGCAGGTAGTCTAGTGGTTAGAGCGTTGGGCCAGTAACCAGCAGGTAGTCTAGTGGTTAGAGCGTTGGGTCAGTAACCAGCAGGTAGTCTAGTGGTTAGAGCGTTGGGCCAGTAACCAGCAGGTAGCCTAGTGGTTAGAGCGTTGGGCCAGTAACCAGCAGGTAGTCTAGTGGTTAGAGCGTGGGCTAGTAACCAGCAGGTAGCCTAGTGGTTAGAGAGTTGGGCCAGTAACCAGCAGGTAGTCTAGTGGTTAGAGCGTTGGGCCAGTAACCAGCAGGTAGCCTAGTGGTTAGAGCTTTGGGCCAGTAACCAGCAGGTAGTCTAGTGGTTAGAGCGTTGGGCCAGTAACCAGCAGGTAGTCTAGTGGTTAGAGCGTTGGGCCAGTAACCAGCAGGTAGCCTAGTGGTTAGAGCGTTGGGCCAGTAACCAGCAGGTAGTCTAGTGGTTAGAGCGTTGGTCCAGTAACCAGCAGGTAGTCTAGTGGTTAGAGCGTTGGGCCAGTAACCAGCAGGTAGCCTAGTGGTTAGAGCGTTGGGCCAGTAACCAGCAGGTAGTCTAGTGGTTAGAGCGTTGGGCCAGTAACCAGCAGGTAGTCTAGTGGTTAGAGCTTTGGGCCAGTAACTAGCAGGTAGTCTAGTGGTTGGAGCGTTGGGCCAGTAACCAGCAGGTAGTCTAGTGGTTGGAGCGTTGTGCCAGTAACCAGCAGGTAGTCTAGTGGTTAGAGCGTTGGGCCAGTAACCAGCAGGTAGTCTAGTGGTTGGAGCGTTGGGCCAGTAACCAGCAGGTAGTCTAGTGGTTGGAGCGTTGGGCCAGTAACCCTTAAAAGTTTCTAGATCGAATCCCCCGAGCTGACAAGGTAAATAAAATCTGTCGTTCTGCCCCTGAACAAGGCAGTTAACCCACTGTTCCCCAGTAGACCGTCAGTGATAATAAGAATTTGTTGTTAAATGACTTGCCTAGTTAAATAATGGTTAAATAAATAAAATATATATTTTTTATTAAAAACATCTGACCAGGACTGTATTCCTAATGGCAACACTATAGTAGTGCACTACTGAGGCCTGGTCTATACTAGTGCACTATAGTAGTGCACTACTGAGGCCTGGTCTATACTAGTGCACTATAGTAGTGCACTACTGAGGCCTGGTCTATACTAGTGCACTATAGTAGTGCACTGCTGAGGCCTGGTCTATACTAGTGCACTATAGTAGTGCACTACTGAGGCCTGGTCTATACTAGTGCACTATAGTAGTGCACTGCTGAGCCCTGGTCTATACTAGTGCACTATACTAGTGCACTAGGTAGGGAATAGGGTGTCATTTGGGGATGCATCCCATCTCTCTGATGAAGTGTCTTTCAGTGGGTGTGATCGAAGTCTCTGAAGCCAGTGTGTTGGACCAGGTTGCATTAACAATGATAATACCAGGCAAGTATTGAGGAGACTGAAGCTATGATAATACCAGGCAAGTATTGAGGAGACTGAAGCTATGATAATACCAGGCAAGTATTGAGGAGACTGAAGCTATGATAATACCAGGCAAGTATTGAGGAGACTGAAGCTATGATAATACCAGGCAAGTATTGAGGAGACTGAAGCTATGATAATACCAGGCAAGTATTGAGGAGACTGAAGCTATGATAATACCAGGCAAGTATTGAGGAGACTGAAGCAATGATAATACCAGGCAAGTATTGAGGAGACTGAAGCTATGATAATACCAGGCAAGTATTGAGGAGACTGAAGCAATGATAATACCAGGCAAGTATTGAGGAGACTGAAGCTATGATAATACCAGGCAAGTATTGAGGAGACTGAAGCAATGATAATACCAGGCAAGTATTGAGGAGACTGAAGCTATGATAATACCAGGCAAGTATTGAGGAGACTGAAGCAATGATAATACCAGGCAAGTATTGAGGAGACTGAAGCAATGATAATACCAGGCAAGTATTGAGGAGACTGAAGCTATGATAATACCAGGCAAGTATTGAGGAGACTGAAGCTATGATAATACCAGGCAAGTATTGAGGAGACTGAAGCTATGATAATACCAGGCAAGTATGAGGAGACTGAAGCAATGATAATACCAGGCAAGTATTGAGGAGACTGAAAGCAATGATAATACCAGGCAAGTATTGAGGAGACTGAAGCAATGATAATACCAGGCAAGTATTGAGGAGACTGAAGCTATGATAATACCAGGCAAGTATTGAGGAGACTGAAGCAATGATAATACCAGGCAAGTATTGAGGAGACTGAAGCTATGATAATACCAGGCAAGTATTGAGGAGACTGAAGCAATGATAATACCAGGCAAGTATTGAGGAGACTGAAGCTATGATAATACCAGGCAAGTATTGAGGAGACTGACAGCTATGATAATACCAGGCAAGTATTGAGGAGACTGAAGCTATGATAATACCAGGCAAGTATTGAGGAGACTGAAGCTATGATAATACCAGGCAAGTATTGAGGAGACTGAAGCTATGATAATACCAGGCAAGTATTGAGGAGACTGAAGCTATGATAATACCAGGCAAGTATTGAGGAGACTGAAGCTATGATAATACCAGGCAAGTATTGAGGAGACTGAAGCAATGATAATACCAGGCAAGTATTGAGGAGACTGAAGCAATGATAATACCAGGCAAGTATTGAGGAGTATTCCAGTATTCACTGGAAACACGCATCATAATACTCTATGTATTCACTGGAAACACACCATAATACTCTATGTATTCACTGGAAACACCATAATACTCTATGTATTCACTGGAAACACACCATAATACTCTATGTATTCACTGGAAACATGCATCATAATACTCTATGTATTCACTTTGCGTAATTGAATCAGTTTGTTGATGCATGGCTGATGATGCAGTCACATGGTATCGAACGTGCCTTTCACGGCATGGCAACACACACACACACACACACACACACACACACACACACACACACACACACACACACACACAGCTCAGCTCGCAACACGCACGAGGCATGAAAGCAGTTACATCATGACTCAGCCATGCCCCCTCGTCCATGGATAACTTGACACACACACACACACACACACACACACACACACACACACACACACACACACACACACACACACACACACACGGATACACACACACATTTTTCCTCCAAGACTATAAATAGCCTACCAATTCAAAGAGTTGTAGCTCACCCCCTGCCTGTCTTCCCAGGGTCCTCTCACCTAAACCCCTGCCTGTCTACCCAGAGTCCTCTCACCTAAACCCCTGCCTGTCATCCCAGGGTCCTCTCACCTAAACCCCTGCCTGTCTACCCAGGGTCCTCTCACCTAAACCCCTGCCTGGCTGATGATTGTGTCTCTGGCTCTTATCTGACTGGCTACTAGTTAATATGAAACACTACCATTATCTGACTGGCTACTAGTTAATATGAAACACTACCATTATCTGACTGGCTACTAGTTAATATGAAACACTACCATTATCTGACTGGCTACTAGTTAATAGGAAACACTACCATTATCTGACTGGCTACTAGTTAATATGAAACACTACCATTATCTGACTGGCTACTAGTTAATATGAAACACTACCATTATCTGACTGGCTACTAGTTATAATATGAAACACTACCATTATCTGACTGGCTACTAGTTAATATGAAACACTACCATTATCTGACTGGCTACTAGTTAATATGAAAACACTACCATTATCTGACTGGCTACTAGTTAATATGAAACACTACCATTATCTGACTGGCTACTAGTTAATATGAAACACTACCATTATCTGACTGGCTACTAGTTAATATGAAACACTACCATTATCTGACTGGCTACTAGTTAATATGAAACACTACCATTATCTGACTGGCTACTAGTTAATATGAAACACTACCATTATCTGACTGGCTACTAGTTAATATGAAACACTACCATTATCTGACTGGCTACTAGTTAATATGAAACACTACCATTATCTGACTGGCTACTAGTTAATATGAAACACTACCATTATCTGACTGGCTACTAGTTAATATGAAACACTAACATATAGACCCTGTACTGTATAATATAACATATAGACCCTGTACTGTATAATATAACACATAGACCCTGTACTGTATAATATAACATATAGACCCTGTACTGTATAATATAACATATAGACCCTGTACTGTATAACATAACATATAGACCCCGTACTGTATAATATAACATAACATATAGACCCTGTACTGTATAATATAACATATAGACCCTGTACTGTATAATATAACATATAGACCCTGTACTGTATAATATAACATATAGACCCTGTACTGTATAACATAACATATAGACCCTGTACTGTATAATATAACATAACATATAGACCCTGTACTTTATAATATAACATATAGACCCTGTACTGTATAATATAACATATAGACCCTGTACTGTATAACATAACATATAGACCCTGTACTGTATAACATAACATATAGACCCTGTACTGTATAATATAACATATAGACCCTGTACTGTATAATATAACATATAGACCCTGTACTGTATAACATAACATAACATATAGACCCTGTACTGTATAATATAACATATAGACCCTGTACTGTATAATATAACATATAGACCCTGTACTGTATAATATAACATATAGACCCTGTACTGTATAACATATAGACCCTGTACTGTATAATATTACATATAGACCCTGTACTGTATAATATAACATAACATATAGACCCTGTACTGTATAATATAACATATAGACCCTGTACTGTATAACTTAACATATAGACCCTGTACTGTATAATATAACATATAGACCCTGTACTGTATAATATAAACATATAGACCCTGTACTGTATAACATAACATATAGACCCTGTACTGTATAATATAACATAACATATAGACCCTGTACTGTATAATATAACATATAGACCCTGTACTGTATAATATAACATATAGACCCTGTACTGTATAACATAACATATAGACCCTGTACTGTATAATATAACATAACATATAGACCCTGTACTTTATAATATAACATATAGACCCTGTACTGTATAATATAACATATAGACCCTGTACTGTATAACATAACATATAGACCCTGTACTGTATAACATAACATATAGACCCTGTACTGTATAATATAACATATAGACCCTGTACTGTATAATATAACATATAGACCCTGTACTGTATAACATAACATAACATATAGACCCTGTACTGTATAATATAACATATAGACCCTGTACTGTATAATATAACATATAGACCCTGTACTGTATAATATTACATATAGACCCTGTACTGTATAATATAACATAACATATAGACCCTGTACTGTATAATATAACATATAGACCCTGTACTGTATAACATAACATATAGACCCTGTACTGTATAATATAACATATAGACCCTGTACTGTATAATATAACATATAGACCCTGTACTGTATAACATAACATATAGACCCTGTACTGTATAATATAACATATAGACACTGTACTGTATAATATAACATATAGACCCTGTACTGTATAACATAACATATAGACCCTGTACTGTATAATATAACATATAGACCCTGTACTGTATAATATAACATATAGACCCTGTACTGTATAATATAACATATAGACCCTGTACTGTATAATATCAACATAACATTTAGGCCATGTATAACCCCTCATTTAACACACAGAGAGATCATACCTGACGTGGGATTGGAGCATTGTCGTCAAATCACTTCTCCCTATTTGATCATGTGCTTAAAATAACATTTGTATTGCTCTGATCACATGCCTTTGTAAATGGTGCCATAGTCATGTTGGCCTGTATTACAAGGTAATAGTGTGACTGTGGTCTTTTGTTTAGATAAATAGAGGTTATGTTTCCTCTGTCAGTGGAAAATAGGTTCAATTATAGCTCAACCTTTCTGCCAGGCTATTAGCATAAACACAACTACAGAACAACAGAGACTCTCATCCATGGAGGGAGGGAGGGAGGAGAGGGAGGGAGGGAGAGAGGGAGAGAGGGAGGGAGGGAGAGATACACATGGACAGGGAGGGAGGGAGGGAGGGAGGGATACACATGGACAGGGAGGGAGGGAGGGAGGGAGGGAGGGAGAGATACACATGGACAGGGAGGGAGGGAGGGAAATGGACAGGGAGGGAGGGAGGGACATGGACAGGGAGGGAGGGAGGGAGGGACATGGACAGGGAGGGAGGGAGGGAGGGAGGAGAGATACACATGGACAGGGAGGGAGGGAGAGATACACATGGACAGGGAGGGAGGGAGGGAGGGAGGGAGGAAGGGAGGAAGGGGAGAGGGAGAGATACACATGGACAGGGAGGGAGGGAGAGATACACATGGACAGGGAGGGAGGGAGGGAGGGAGGAAGGGGGGGAGGGAGGGAGAGCTACACATGGACAGGGAGGGAGGGAGGGATACACATGGACAGGTAGGGAGGGAGGGAGGGAGGGAGGGAGAGATACACATGGACAGGGAGGGAGGGAGGGAGGGAGGGAGGGAGGGAGGGAGGGAGGGAGGGAGGGAGAGATACACATGGACAAGGAGGGAGGGAGGGAGGGGAAGGAGGGAGGGAGGGGGGAGGGAGGGAGAGATACACATGGACAGGGAGGGAGGGAGGGAGGGATAGGAGGGAGGGAGGGAGGGAGGGAGGGAGGGAGTGAGGGAGAGATACACATGGACAGGGAGGGAGGGAGGGATAGGAGGGAGGGAGGGGGGAGGGAGGGGGGAGACTCCTCCACAGACATGGAAACAGACGGCATAGTGAAGGAGGAGAGATTCATTAACATAATCTGTAGAGTTACATATATTTCATGAATTCAAGCCTTCACCATGTTCCCTGTTTTTAAGATAACTGCTCTTCTCCTGGACTAAACAATGAGATAACTGCTCTTCTCCCGGACTAAACAATGAGATAACTGCTCTTCTCCCGGACTAAACAATGAGATAACTGCTCTTCTCCCGGGGTAAACAATGAGAACTGCTCTTCTCCCGGGGTAAACAATGAGATAACTGCTCTTCTCCCGGGGTAAACAATGAGATAACTGCTCTTCTCCCGGGCTAAACAATGAGATAACTGCTCTTCTCCCGGACTAAACAATGAGATAACTGCTCTTCTCCCGGGGTAAACAATGAGATAACTGCTTTTCTCCCAGACTAAACAATGAGATAACTGCTCTTCTCCCGGGGTAAACAATAAGATAACTGCTCTTCTCCCGGGGTAAACAATGAGATAACTGCTCTTCTCCCGGGGTAAACAATGAGATAACTGCTCTTCTCCCGGGGTAAACAATGAGATAACTGCTCTTCTCCCGGGCTAAACAATGAGATAACTGCTCTTCTCCCGGACTAAACAATGAGATAACTGCTCTTCTCCCGGGGTAAACAATGAGATAACTGCTTTTCTCCCAGACTAAACAATGAGATAACTGCTCTTCTCCCGGGGTAAACAATAAGATAACTGCTCTTCTCCCGGGGTAAACAATGAGATAACTGCTCTTCTCCCGGGGTAAACAATGAGATAACTGCTCTTCTCCCGGGGTAAACAATGAGATAACTGCTATTCTCCCAGGGTAAACAATGAGATAACTGCTCTTCTTCCGGGGGAAACAATGAGATAACTGCTCTTCTCCCAGACTAAACAATGAGATAACTGCTCTTCTCCCGGGGTAAACAATAAGATAACTGCTCTTCTCCCGGGGTAAACAATGAGATAACTGCTCTTCTCCTGGGCTAAACAATGAGATAACTGCTCTTCTCCCGGGGTAAACAATGAGATAACTGCTATTCTCCCAGGGTAAACAATGATAACGGCTCTTCTTCCTGACTAAACAATGAGGTAACTGCTCTTCTCCCGGGGTAAACAATGAGGTAACTGCCTCTTCTCCCGGACTAAACAATGAGAACTGCTCTTCTTCCTGACTAAACAATGAGAACTGCTCTTCTCCCGGGGTAAACAATGAGATAACTACTCTTCTCCCGGACTAAACAATGAGAACTGCTCTTCTTCCTGACTAAACAATGAGAACTGCTCTTCTCCCAGGCTAAACAATGAGATAACTACTCTTCTCCCAGGGTAAACAATGAGGTTACGTAAGGAGCCCATGTGTTTTTATATACTGGTCTATAAGGAGGCTAAAATATAGACTGTCAAAACATACAAACAGCATCGAAAAAGATAATGACAGTTATCCCATGGCCGTGCATTACCACAGATAATGACAGTTACCCCATGGCCGTGCATTACCACAGATAATGACAGTTATCTCATGGCCGTGCATTACCACAGATAATGACAGTTATCGCATGGCCGTGCATTACCACAGATAATGACAGTTATCGCATGGCCGTGCATTACCACAGATAATGACAGTTATCTCATGGCCGTGCATTACCACAGAGAATCTTTATCTATTGGTTAATATTGTTTCCTCTTTATCTATTGGTTAATATTGTTTCCTCTTTATCTATTGGTTAATATTGTTTCCTCTTTATCTATTGGTTAATATTGTTTCCTCTTTATCTATTGGTTAATATTGTTTCCTCTTTATCTATTGGTTAATATTGTCCACTCCTCTTTCATTTCTGGTCATTCATTTTTTTACACAGCGGCGACTTAATTTGGTCGCTCTGGAGAATTTGGTATTGAAAAAAAAAAACCTGGTTTGAATGGTCCGCTGGTTCCCAGGTGCAAGATTTTGATTGGATGTTACATTTCAAGAACCCCGCCCCCCACATCCCCTTGGTAACACGTGTTTTGTTCGTCACTGTTTACAGACCGGCGGAAGGACACGTTTTCTAGAGTTGTTCCATATGCTAGTTTGCAACGTTGCAGAAAACGGAAGAAACCCTGGAGGAAAAGCTGCATTGTGTTTTTATCAGAAGTCCTATACACAACATATTCTGATGGGGGTTTTAATCAGCGATTTACAGAGCATCCTCACGCACTGTTGAACCTACGACCCTAATGTAGTGAGCCCTATTGGAGCTGATTTACAGCCGGTTCCCTATTTAGCTGTTTCTCTGCCTTGAACTTCCCCTGGCTTCCGTTTTAGGGACCTTCAGCCTGCTCTGCTGAGTAGCTAGCCCTGTCTTACTGCCTGCCCTGCTGAGTAGCTAGCCCTGTCTTACTGCCTGCCCTGCTGAGTAGCTAGCCCTGTCTTACTGCCTGCCCTGCTGAGTAGCTAGCCCTGCCTTACTGCCTGCCTGCTCTGCTGAGTAGCTAGCCCTGTCTTACTGCCTGCTCTGCTGAGTAGCTAGCCCTGGCTTACTGCCTGCCCTGCTGAGTAGCTAGCCCTGTCTTACTGCCTGCCTGCTGAGTAGCTAGCCCTGTCTTACTGCCTGCCCTGCTGAGTAGCTAGCCCTGTCTTACTGCCTGCCCTGCTGAGAGCTAGCCCTGTCTTACTGCCTGCCCTGCTGAGAGCTAGCCCTGTCTACTGCCTGCCCTGCTGAGTAGCTAGCCCTGCTGAGTAGCTAGCCTGCCTTATGCCTGCTCTGCTGAGTAGCTAGCCCTGTCTTACAGCCTGCCCTGCTGAGTAGCTAGCCCTGTTCTTACTACCTGTCCTGCTGAGTAGCTAGCCCTGTCTTACTGCCTGCCCTGCTGGTAGCTAGCCCGCTTACTGCCGCCTGCTGAGTAGCTAGCCCTGTCTTACTGCCTGCCCTGCTGAGTAGCTAGCCCTATCTTACTGCCTGCCCTGCTGAGTAGCTAGCCCTGCCTTACTGCCTGCCCTGCGATAGCTAGCCCTGCCTTACTGCCTGCTGCCCTGCTGAGTAGCTAGCCCTGTCCCTTACTGCCTGCTCTGCTGAGTAGCTAGCCCTGGCTTACTGCCTGCCCTGCTGAGTAGCTAGCCCTGTCTACTGCCTGCCTGATGAGTAGCTAGCCCTGTCTTACTGCCTGCCCTGCTGAGTAGCTAGCCCTGTCTTACTGCCTGCCCTGCTGAGTAGCTAGCCCTGTCTTACTGCCTGCCCTGCTGAGTAGCTAGCCCTGCTGAGTAGCTAGCCCTGCCTTACTGCCTGCTCTGCTGAGTAGCTAGCCCTGTCTTACTGCCTGCCCTGCTGAGTAGCTAGCCCTGTCTTACTGCCTGTCCTGCTGAGTAGCTAGCCCTGTCTTACTGCCTGCCCTGCTGAGTAGCTAGCCCTGCCTTACTGCCTGCCCTGCTGAGTAGCTAGCCCTGTCTTACTGCCTGCCCTGCTGAGTAGCTAGCCCTGTCTTACTGCCTGCCCTGCTGAGTAGCTAGCCCTGCCTTACTGCCTGCCCTGCTGAGTAGCTAGCCCTGCCTTACTGCCTGCCCTGCTGAGTAGCTAGCCCTGCTTACTGCATGCCCTGCTGAGTAGCTAGCCCTGCCTTACTGCCTGCCCTGCCCTGCTGAGTAGCTAGCCCTGCCTAACTGACTGCCCTGCTGAGTAGCTAGCCGTGTCTTACTGCCTGCCCCCTGCTGAGTAGCTAGCCCTGTCTTACTGCCTGCCTGCCCTGCTGAGTAGCTAGCCCTGCCTTACTGCCTGTCCTGCTGAGTAGCTAGCCCTGTCTTACTGCCTGCCCTGCTGAGTAGCTAGCCCTGCCTTACTGCCTGCCCTGCTGAGTAGCTAGCCCTGTCTTACTGCCTGCCCAGCTGAGTAGCTAGCCCTGCCTTACTGCCTGCCCTGCTGAGTAGCTAGCCCTGCCTTACTGCCTGCCCTGCTGAGTAGCTAGCCCTGCCTTACTGCCTGCCCTGCTGAGTAGCTAGCCCTGCCTTACTGCCTGCCCTGCTGAGTAGCTAGCCCTGCCTTACTGCCTGCCCTGCTGAGTAGCTAGCCCTGCCTTACTGCCTGCCCTGCTGAGTAGCTAGCCCTGTCTTACTGCCTGCCCCCTGCTGAGTAGCTAGCCCTGTCTTACTGCCTGCCTGCCCTGCTGAGTAGCTATCCCTGCCTTACTGCCTGTCTTGCTGAGTAGCTAGCCCTGTCTTACTGCCTGCCCTGCTGAGTAGCTAGCCCTGCCTTACTGCCTGCCCTGCTGAGTAGCTAGCCCTGCCTTACTGCCTGCCCTGCTGAGTAGCTAGCCCTGTCTTACTGCCTGCCCCCTGCTGAGTAGCTAGCCCTGTCTTACTGCCTGCCTGCTCTGCTGAGTAGCTAGCCCTGCCTTACTGCCTGTCCTGCTGAGTAGCTAGCCCTGTCTTACTGCCTGCCTGCTGAGTAGCTAGCCCTGTCTTACTGCCTGCCCTGCTGAGTAGCTAGCCCTGTCTTACTGCCTGCCCTGCTGAGTAGCTAGCCCTGTCTTACTGCCTGCCCTGCTGAGTAGCTAGCCCTGTCTTACTGCCTGCCCTGCTGAGTAGCTAGCCCTGCTGAGTAGCTAGCCCTGCCTTACTGCCTGCTCTGCTGAGTAGCTAGCCCTGTCTTACTGCCTGCCCTGCTGAGTAGCTAGCCCTGTCTTACTACCTGTCCTGCTGAGTAGCTAGCCCTGTCTTACTGCCTGCCCTGCTGAGTAGCTAGCCCTGCCTTACTGCCTGCCCTGCTGAGTAGCTAGCCCTGTCTTACTGCCTGCCCTGCTGAGTAGCTAGCCCTGCCTTACTGCCTGCCCTGCTGAGTAGCTAGCCCTGCCTTACTGCCTGCCCTGCTGAGTAGCTAGCCCTGCCTTACTGCCTGCCTGCCCTGCTGAGTAGCTAGCCCTGTCTTACTGCCTGCTCTGCTGAGTAGCTAGCCCTGGCTTACTGCCTGCCCTGCTGAGTAGCTAGCCCTGTCTTACTGCCTGCCTGCTGAGTAGCTAGCCCTGTCTTACTGCCTGCCCTGCTGAGTAGCTAGCCCTGTCTTACTGCCTGCCCTGCTGAGTAGCTAGCCCTGTCTTACTGCCTGCCCTGCTGAGTAGCTAGCCCTGCTGAGTAGCTAGCCCTGCCTTACTGCCTGCTCTGCTGAGTAGCTAGCCCTGTCTTACTGCCTGCCCTGCTGAGTAGCTAGCCCTGTCTTACTGCCTGTCCTGCTGAGTAGCTAGCCCTGTCTTACTGCCTGCCCTGCTGAGTAGCTAGCCCTGCCTTACTGCCTGCCCTGCTGAGTAGCTAGCCCTGTCTTACTGCCTGCCCTGCTGAGTAGCTAGCCCTGCCTTACTGCCTGCCCTGCTGAGTAGCTAGCCCTGTCTTACTGCCTGCCCTGCTGAGTAGCTAGCCCTGTCTTACTGCCTGCCCTGCTGAGTAGCTAGCCCTGCCTTACTGCCTGCCCTGCTGAGTAGCTAGCCCTGCCTTACTGCCTGCCCTGCTGAGTAGCTAGCCCTGCCTTACTGCATGCCCTGCTGAGTAGCTAGCCCTGCCTTACTGCCTGCCCTGCCCTGCTGAGTAGCTAGCCCTGCCTTACTGCCTGCCCTGCTGAGTAGCTAGCCGTGTCTTACTGCCTGCCCCCTGCTGAGTAGCTAGCCCTGTCTTACTGCCTGCCTGCCCTGCTGAGTAGCTAGCCCTGCCTTACTGCCTGTCCTGCTGAGTAGCTAGCCCTGTCTTACTGCCTGCCCTGCTGAGTAGCTAGCCCTGCCTTACTGCCTGCCCTGCTGAGTAGCTAGCCCTGTCTTACTGCCTGCCCAGCTGAGTAGCTAGCCCTGCCTTACTGCCTGCCCTGCTGAGTAGCTAGCCCTGCCTTACTGCCTGCCCTGCTGAGTAGCTAGCCCTGCCTTACTGCCCTGCCCTGCTGAGTAGCTAGCCCTGCCTACTGCCTGCCCTGCTGAGTAGCTAGCCCTGCCTTACTGCCTGCCCTGCTGAGTAGCTAGCCCTGCCTTACTGCCTGCCCTGCTGAGTAGCTAGCCCTGTCTTACTGCCTGCCCCCTGCTGAGTAGCTAGCCCTGTCTTACTGCCTGCCTGCCCTGCTGAGTAGCTAGCCCTGCCTTACTGCCTGTCTTGCTGAGTAGCTAGCCCTGTCTTACTGCCTGCCCTGCTGAGTAGCTAGCCCTGCCTTACTGCCTGCCCTGCTGAGTAGCTAGCCCTGCCTTACTGCCTGCCCTGCTGAGTAGCTAGCCCTGTCTTACTGCCCTGCCCCCTGCTGAGTAGCTAGCCCTGTCTTACTGCCTGCCTGCTCTGCTGAGTAGCTAGCCCTGCCTTACTGCCTGTCCTGCTGAGTAGCTAGCCCTGTCTTACTGCCTGCCCTGCTGAGTAGCTAGCCCTGCCTTACTGCCTGCCCTGCTGAGTAGCTAGCCCTGCCTTACTGCTAGCCCTGCCTTACTGCCTGCCCTGCTGAGTAGCTAGCCCTGCCTTACTGCCTGCCCTGCTGAGTAGCTAGCCCTGCCTTACTGCCTGTCCTGCTGAGTAGCTAGCCCTGGCTAACTGCCTGTCCTGCTGAGTAGCTAACCGAGCCTCCCTCCCTGGCTGTCCGTGTTCCTCCCTGCCTGCCTGCTACCTCTCTCCCTGTCTCCCTCCCTCTCTGTCTCTCTACCTCCCTCTCCCTGTCTCCCTCTCTGTCTCTCTGCCTCCCTCTCCCTGTCTCCCTCTCTGTCTCTCTGCCTCCCTCTCCCTCTCTCCCTGTCTGTCTCTCTGCCTCCCTCTCCCTGTCTCCCTCTCTCTCTACCTCCCTCTCCCTGTCTCCCTCTCTGTCTCTCTGCCTCCCTCTCCTTGTCTCCCTCTCTGTCTCTCTGCCTCCCTCTCCCTCTCTCCCTGTCTGTCTCTCTACCTCCCTCTGCCTGTCTCCCTTGCTGCCTCCCTCTGCCTGTCTCCCTCCCCTCTCTCCCTGCCTGCCTTGCTTCCTCTCTCCCTGTCTGTCTCTCTGCCTCCCTCTGCCTGTCTCCCTCCCTGCCTCCCTCCCTCTCTCCATGCCTGTCTTTCTGCTTCCCTGCCTGCCTGACTTTATCCCTTCCTGTCTCCCTCACTCCCTGTTTGCCTCCTTCCCTCTCTGCCTCTTTCCCTCTCTGGCTCCCTCTCTTCATCTCTGTTGCCCTTTGTCTCCCTCTCCCTCTGTACCTCGAGGATATATTACTGTAATACCACTATTACTATAATACCACTATATTACTGTACCTCAATAGAGGATATATTACTGTAATACCACTATATTACTGTACCTCAATATAGGATATATTACTGTAATACCACTATATTACTGTAATACCACTATATTACTGTACCTCAATAGAGGATATATTACTGTAATACCACTATATTACTGTAATACCACTATATTACTGTACCTCAATAGAGGATATATTACTGTAATACCACTATATTACTGTAATACCACTATATTACTGCACCTCAATAGAGGATATATTACTGTAATACCCCTATATTACTGTAATACCACTATATTACTGTACCTCAATAGAGGAGAGTGGTACTTATGTAAAGTACGAACGAACACACACACACACACACACACACACACCAATGGTCAGCAGTAGAGATTAGAGACTGTATTGGACAGTAAGTAGTCCAGGTGGGTATTGCGATTGGCACGACAGGATCGGAGAGGATTCACATCATCACAGCTGGGTTGCGTGCCATACGGCACCCTATTCCCTATATAGTGCACTACTTTAGACCAAAACCCTATGGGTCCTGGCACCCTATTCCCTACATAGTGCACTACTTTAGACCAGAACCCTATGGGCCCTGGAACCCTATTCCCTATATAGTGCACTACTTTAGATCAGGGCTCATAGGGAATCGGGTGCCATTTGGGACACCGCCTGGGTGTGAAAGGGGACATGCTATGTTCCAATACCCACACTAGCAGCAATAGCATACGCCTTAGAATGCCTGGCCACATGGCTAATACATAGCTTCATTCTAACTGCTATGCTAGTGTGGCTAATACATAACTTCATTCTAACTGCTATGCTAGTGTGGCTAATACATAGCTTCATTCTAACTGTTATGCTAGTGTGGCTAATACATAGCTTAATTCTAACTGCTATGCTAGTGTGGCTAATACATAGCTTCATTCTAACTGTTATGCTAGTGTGGCTAATACATAGCTTCATTCTAACTGCTATGCTAGTGTGGCTAATACATAGCTTCATTCTAAGCGCTGTGCTAGTGTGGCTAATACATAGCTTCATTCTAACTGTTATGCTTGTGTGGCTAATACATAGCTTCATTCTAAGTGCTATGCTAGTGTGGCTAATACATAGCTTCATTCTAACTGCTATGCTAGTGTGGCTAATACATAGCTTCATTCTAACTGCTATGCTAGTGTGGCTAATACATAGCTTCATTCTAACTGCTATGCTAGTGTGGCTAATGCATTGCTTCATTCTAACTGCAATGCTAGTGTGGCTAATACATAGCTTCATTCTAACTGCTATGCTAGTGTGGCTAATACATAGCTTCATTCTAAGTGCTGTGCTAGTGTGGCTAATACATAGCTTCATTCTAACTGCTATGCTAGTGTGGCTAATACATAGCTTCAATCTAACTGCTATGCTAGTGTGGCTAATACATAGCTTCATTCTGAGTGCTATGCTAGTGTGGCAAATACATAGCTTCATTCTAACAGCTATGCTAGTGTGGCTAATACATAGCTTCATTCTAACTGCTATGGTAGTGTGGCTAATACATAGCTTCATTCTAACTGCTATGCTAGTGTGGCTAATACATTGCTTCATTCTAAGTGCTATGCTAGTGTGGCTAATACATAACTTCAATCTAACTGCTATGCTAGTGTGGCTAATACATAGCTTCATTCTGAGTGCTATGCTAGTGTGGCAAATACATAGCTTCATTCTAACTGCTATGCTAGTGTGGCTAATACATAGCTTCATTCTAACTGTTATGCTAGTGTGGCTAATATATAGCTTCATTATCACTGCTATGCTAGTGTGGCTAATACATAGCTTCATTCTAACTGCTATGCTAGTGTGGCTAATACATAGCTTAATTCTAACTGTTATGCTAGTGTGGCTAATACATAGCTTCATTCTAACTGCTATGCTAGTGTGGCTAATACATAGCTTCATTCTAACTGCTATGCTAGTGCGGCTAATACATAGCTTCATTCTAACTGCTATGCTAGTGCGGCTAATACATAGCTTCATTCTAAGTGCTGTGCTAGTGTGGCTAATACATAGCTTCAATCTAACTGCTATGCTAGTGTGGCTAATACATAGCTTCATTCTAACTGCTATGCTAGTGTGGCTAATACATTGCTTCATTCTAAGTGCTATGCTAGTGTGGCTAATACATAGCTTCATTCTAAGCGCTGTGCTAGTGTGGCTAATACATAGTTTCATTCTAACCGCTATGCTAGTGTGGCTAATACATAGCTTCATTCTAAGTGCTATGCTAGTGTGGCTAATACATGCAAAAGGCCTATTATATTATATTGGAACAGAGCTTCCATTCTTTGTGCTAACGAAGGCAGCCTTTACTGTGATACGTGTGTGTGTAGTGGGGGTTAGGAAATATGGATTCATATTAAGGTATCAATTAAATACAATTCAGTGTTCTGGACTATTCCACTACATTAATCTATAGTTTTAAAACAGGACTATTCTATTCCACTACAGTAATGTCTAGTTTTAAAACAGGACTACTCCATTCCACTACAGTAAAGTCTAGTTTTAAAACAGGACTATTCTATTCCACTACAGTAATGTCTAGTTTTAAAACAGGACTATTCTATTCCACTACAGTAATGTCTAGTTTAAAACAGGACTATTCCATTCCACTACAGTAATGTCTAGTTTTAAAACAGGACTATTCTATTCCACTACAGTAATATATGGTTTGAAAGCAGATAAGGAAGTGGTTCGTTGGCGTCTATATGGTGTGCCTGTTTTCATTCAGACGTCCACTCATAGTCTCTTGAACAAATAGCCCTGTAAGGTATATGACGAGCACAGATGTTGTCAACAGAAAATCTGTCTGTAATGTTACAGTGGAACATCTATATTTGGCTCTGTGTCTAAATAGATATGACTATAGTTGCATATTTCTAGCTATGCAAAATATAACATATTGTCTTTTTTGAAGTAGTTGTATTTTTTTTTTCTCATCCAAACATACTCTAAAAGACCTTTTATATCCGATGGTAAAATCCCTGGTAATCTCTTGTGCATTTAGCTAACCGTAGTAAATGAAGGTTTAACGTTCATTGAGATTTTATCTGACCTGGAATGAAAACATATTTGACTTTTCCTGATTCGGTGATTGTTATATATGTAGTGTATCATTTGACTTGGTACTACTTGCATTCATGGACCTCTGAAATGGATCGACCTCCATTTTGTACAGACCTTAATAAGTGTAAATAACATTATATAGATCAAATGATATGAAAACCCTTTAAGATCGACCAGATAACCTCCTTTTGTTGTTGTTTTTTCTACTGGTCGTAGCTGGTTGGCTGGCGTGGCTCTTTGTAAAGACAATGTTATTCCATGTGATGTATTCTAGGTTGTCCCTTCCCCTAGCAGAGCAAGGAGCAAGGTAGCTCGGAGCGGTCCCTGTCTCAGGCTGTCAGTATGCAGACGACTACCGTGAGGCACACAGGAAGACTTGGCATGGCCGTGCCCACTGTCCACACGGCAGCATTATAATCACCCAACACTCCTCTCCTGTAGACCACAATAACCCTAACTGGACGCCAGCTCTATCCACAGGTCTCTCTACTGGACACCAGCTCTATCCACAGGTCTCTCTACTGGACACCAGCTCTATCCACAGGTCTCTACTGGACACCAGCTCTATCCACAGGTCTCTCTCCGCTGGACACCAGCTCTATCCACAGGTCTCTCTCCGCTGGACACCAGCTCTATCCACAGGTCTCTCTACTGGACACCAGCTCTATTCACAGGTCTCTCTACTGGACACCAGCTCTATCCACAGGTCTCTCTACTGGACACCAGCTCTATCCACAGGTCTCTCTACTGGACACCAGCTCTATCCACAGGTATCTCTACTGGACACCAGCTCTATCCACAGGTCTCTCTACTGGACACCAACTCTATCCACAGGTCTCTCTACTGGACACCAGCTCTATCCACAGGTCTCTCTACTGGACACCAGCTCTATCCACAGGTCTCTCTACTGGACACCAGCTCTATCCACAGGTCTCTCTACTGGACACCAGCTCTATCCACAGGTCTCTCCACTGGACACCAGCTCTATCCACAGGTCTCTCTACTGGACACCAGCTCTATCCACAGGTCTCTCTACTGGACACCAGCTCTATCCACAGGTCTCTCCACTGGACACCAGCTCTATCCACAGGTCTCTCTACTGGACACCAGCTCTATCCACAGGTCTCTCTACTGGACACCATCTCTATCCATCTATCCACCGGTCTCTCTACTGGACACCAGCTCTATCCACAGGTCTCTCCACAGGACACCAGCTCTATCCACAGGTCTCTCTACTGGACACCAGCTCTATCCACAGGTCTCTCTACTGGACACCAGCTCTATCCACAGGTCTCTCACCTGGACACCAGCTCTATCCACAGGTCTCTCTACTGGACACCAACTCTATTCACAGGTCTCTCTACTGGACACCAGCTCTATCCACAGGTCTCTCTACTGGACACGAGCTCTATCCACAGGTCTCTCTACTGGACAACAACTCTATTCACAGGTCTCTCTACTGGACACCAGCTCTATCCACAGGTCTCTCTACTGGACACCAGCTCTATCCACAGGTCTCTCTACTGGACACCAGCTCTATCCACAGGTCTCTCTACTGGACACCAGCTCTATCCACAGGTCTCTCTATTGGACACCAGCTCTATCCACAGGTCTCTACTGGACACCAGCTCTATCCATAGGTCTCTCTACTGGACACCAGCTCTATCCACAGGTCTCTCTACTGGACACCAGCTCTATCCACAGGTCTCTCTACTGGACACCAGCTCTATCCATCTATCCACCGGTCTCTCTACTGGACACCAGCTCTATCCACAGGTCTCTCTACTGGACACCAGCTTTATCCACAGGTCTCTCTACTGGACACCAGCACTATCCACAGGTCTCTCCACTGGACACCAGCTCTATCCACAGGTCTCTCTACTGGACACCAGCTCTATCCACAGGTCTCTCTACTGGACACCAGCTCTATCCACAGGTCTCTCCACTGGACACCAGCTCTATCCACAGGTCTCTCTATTGGACACCAGCTCTATCCACAGGTCTCTCTACTGGACACCAGCTCTATCCACAGGTCTCTCTACTGGACACCAGCTCTATCCACAGGTCTCTCTACTGGACACCAGATCTATCCACAGGTCTCTCACCTGGACACCAGCTCTATCCATCTATCCACAGGTCTCTCTACTGGACACCAGCTCTATCCACAGGTCTCTCTACTGGATACCAGCTCTATCCACAGGTCTCTCTACTGGACAGCAGCTCTATCCACAGGTCTCTCTACTGGACACCAGCTCTATCCACAGGTCTCTCTACTGGACACCAGCTCTATTCACAGGTCTCTCTACTGGACACCAGCTCTATCCACAGGTCTCTCTACTGGACACCAGCTCTATCCACAGGTCTCTCTACTGGACAGCAGCTCTATCTACAGGTCTCTCTACTGGACACCAGCTCTATCCACAGGTCTCTCTACTGGACACCAGCTCTATCCACAGGTCTCTCTACTGGACACCAGCTCTATCCATCTATCCACAGGTCTCTCTACTGGACACCAGCTCTATCCACAGGTCTCTCTACTGGACACCAGCTCTATCCACAGGTCTCTCTACTGGACACCAGCTCTATCCACAGGTCTCTCCAGGAAACCAGCTCTATCCACAGGTCTCTACTGGACACCAGCTCTATCTACAGGTCTCACTACTGGACAACAGCTCTATCCACAGGTCTCTCTACTGGACACCAGCTCTATCCACAGGTCTCTCTACTGGACACCAGCTCTATCCACAGGTCTCTCTACTGGACACCAGCTCTATCCACAGGTCTCTTTACTGGACACCAGCTCTATCCACAGGTCTCTCTACTGGACACCAGCTCTATCCACAGGTCTCTCTACTGGACACCAGCTCTATCCACAGGTCTCTCTACTGGACACCAGCTCTATCTAAAGGTCTCTCTACTGGACACCAGCTCTATCCACAGGTCTCTCTACTGGACACCAGCTCTATCTACAGGTCTCTCTACTGAACACCAGCTCTATCCACAGGTCTCTCTCCTGGACACCAGCTCTATCCACAGGTCTCTCTACTTGACACCAGCTCTATCCACAGGTCTCTCTACTGGACACCAGCTCTATCCACAGGTCTCTCTACTGGACACCAGCTCTATCCACAGGTCTCTCTACTGGACACCAGCTCTATCCACAGGTCTGTCTACTGGACACCAGCTCTATCCACAGGTCTGTCTACTGGACACCAGCTCTATCCACAGGTCTCTCTACTGGACGCCAGCTCTATCCACAGGTCTCTCTGCTGGACAACAGCTCTATCCACAGGTCTCTCTACTGGACGCCAGCTCTATCCACAGGTCTCTCTACTGGACGCCAGCTCTATCCACAGGTCTCTCTACTTGACGCCAGCTCTATCCACAGGTCTCTCTACTGGACGCCAGCTCTATCCACAGGTCTCTCTACTGGACGCCAGCTCTATCCACAGGTCTCTCTACTGGACACCAGCTCTATCCACAGGTCTCTCTACTGAACACCAGCTCTATCCACAGGTCTCTCTACTGGACACCAGCTCTATCCACAGGTCTCTCTACTGGACACCAGCTCTATCCACAGGTCTCTCTACTGGACACCAGCTCTATCCACAGGTCTCTCTACTGGACACCAGTTCTATCCACAGGTCTCTCTACTGGACACCAGCTCTATCCACAGGTCTCTCTACTGGACACCAGCTCTATCCACAGGTCTCTCTACTGGACACCAGCTCTATCCACAGGTCTCTCTACTGGACACAAGCTCTATCCATCTATCCACCGGTCTCTCTACTGGACACCAGCTCTATCCACAGGTCTCTCTACTGGACACCAGTTCTATCCACAGGTCTCTCTACTGGACACCAGCTCTATCCACAGGTCTCTCTACTGGACACCAGCTCTATCCACAGGTCTCTACTGGACACCAGCTCTATCCACAGGTCTCTCTACTGGACACCAGCTCTATCCACAGGTCTCTCTACTGGACACCAGCTCTATCCACAGGTCTCTCTACTGGACACCAGCTCTATCCACAGGTCTCTCTACTGGACACCAGCTCTATCCACAGGTCTCTCTACTCGACACCAGCTCTATCCACAGGTCTCTCTACTGGACACCAGCTCTATCCACAGGTCTGTCTACTGGACACCAGCTCTATCCACAGGTCTCTCTACTGGACAGCAGCTCTATCCACAGGTCTCTCTACTGGACACCAGCTCTATCCACAGGTCTCTCTACTGGACACCAGCTCTATCCACAGGTCTCTCTACTGGACACCAGCTCTATCCACAGGTCTGTCTACTGGACACCAGCTCTATCCACAGGTCTCTCTACTGGACAGCAGCTCTATCCACAGGTCTCTCTACTGGACAGCAGCTCTATCCACAGGTCTCTCTACTGGACACCAGCTCTATCCACAGGTCTCTCTACTGGACGCCAGCTCTATCCACAGGTCTCTCTACTGGACGCCAGCTCTATCCACAGGTCTCTCTACTGGACGCCAGCTCTATCCACAGGTCTCTCTACTGGACGCCAGCTCTATCCACAGGTCTCTCTACTGGACGCCAGCTCTATCCACAGGTCTCTCTACTGGACGCCAGCTCTATCCACAGGTCTCTCTACTGGACACCAGCTCTATCCACAGGTCTCTCTACTGGACACCAGCTCTATCCACAGGTCTCTCAACTGGACACCAGCTCTATCCACAGGTCTCTCTACTGGACACCAGCTCTATCCACAGGTCTCTCTACTGGACACCAGCTCTATCCACAGGCCTCTCTACTGGACACCAGCTCTATCCACAGGTCTCTCTACTGTACACCAGCTCTATCCACAGGTCTCTCTACTGGACACCAGCTCTATCCTTCTATCCACCGGTCTCTCAACTGGACACCAGCTCTATCCACAGGTCTCTCTACTGGACACCAGTTCTATCCACAGGTCTCTCTACTGGACACCAGCTCTATCCACAGGTCTCTCTCTGCTGGACACCAGCTCTATCCACAGGTCTCTCTACTGGACACCAGCTCTATCTACAGGTCTCTACTGGACACCACCTCTATCCACAGGTCTCTCTACTGGACACCAGCTCTATCCACAGGTCTCTACTGGACACCAGCTCTATCCACAGGTCTCTCTACTGGACACCAGCTCTATCCACAGGTCTCTCTCCGCTGGACACCAGCTCTATCCACAGGTCTCTCTACTGGACACCAGCTCTATCCACAGGTCTCTCTACTGGACACCAGCTCTATCCACAGGTCTCTCTACTGGACACCAGCTCTATCCACAGGTCTCTCTCCGCTGGACACCAGCTCTATCCACAGGTCTCTCTCCGCTGGACACCAGCTCTATCCACAGGTCTCTCTACTGGACACCAGCTCTATCCACAGGTCTCTCTCCTGGACACCAGCTCTATCCACCGGTCTCTCTACTGGACACCAGCTCTATCCACAGGTCTCTTTACTGGACGCCAGCTCTATCCACAGGTCTCTCTACTGGACACCAGCTCTATCCACACGTCTCTGTACTGGACACCAGCTCTATCCACAGGTCTCTCCACAGGACACCAGCTCTATCCACAGGTCTCTACTGGACACCAGCTCTATCCACAGGTCTCTCTACTGGACACCAGCTCTATCCACAGGTCTCTCTACTGGACACCAGCTCTATCCACAGGTCTCTACTGGACACCAGCTCTATCCACAGGTCTCTCTACTGGACACCAGCTCTATCCACAGGTCTCTCTACTGGACACCAGCTCTATCCACCGGTCTCTACTGGACACCAGCTCTATCCACAGGTCTCTCTACTGGACACCAGCTCTATTCACAGGTCTCTCTCCGCTGGACACCAGCTCTATCCACAGGTCTCTCTACTGGACACCAGCTCTATCCTCCATGACCACTGCCACATACACTATATAGACAGAGGATATACTGTCTGTCTGTCTGTCTGTCTGTCTGTCTGTCTGTCTGTCTGTCTGTCTGTCTGTCTGTCTGTCTGTCTGCACCTCCTTCTCGAGACAATGTCATCTGTTGACAAATTTCCTTCCTGCTGTCGAGCGACACACTAAAATAGAAACACCTCCCTTTCAGAGCCACCACACACACACACACACACACACACACACACACACACACACACACACACACACACACACACACACACACACACACACACACACACACACACACACACTACATCTGACACACACACACACTCACACTACATCTGACACACACACACACACACTCACACTACATCTGACACACACACACACACACACACACACACTCACACTACATCTGACACACACACACACACACTCACACTACATCTGACACACACACACACACACTACATCTGACACACACACACACACACACACACTCACACTACATCTGACACACACACACACACACACTACATCTGACACACACACACACACACACACACTACATCTGACACACACACACACTACATCTGATGCCGGTGGAGACTGAAGACTTTATACATCATTCACACACACACACACACACACACACACACACACACCTCCCTCGTCTTCCTCTACCCTCATCTCATAAATGTTATCAGTTGCTACGTAAACAAGACGAGGCCTTCTGCCTTCCAAAATGGCCCCCTATTCCCTATAGGACTCCAGTGGGCTCTTATTAAATGGCCCCCTATTCCCTATAGGACTCCAGTGGGCTATTATCAGAACTAGTTCACTGTGAAACGAACAGGGGGCCATTTAGGACACATTAAAGCAGTCGACAGCAGGACAGAGGGAGGAAGCTGACCGCTATAGTCTAGTGATTGATGGAAATAAAGCACACTGCTGTAAGACAGGACACACAGCCCTCTCTGATAGACAGGACACACAGCCCTCTCTGGTAGACAGGACACACAGCCCTCTCTGGTAGACAGGACACACAGCCCTCTCTGATAGACAGGACACACAGCCCTCTCTGGTAGACAGGACACACAGCCCTCTCTAGTAGACAGGACACACAGCTCTCTCTGTTAGACAGGACACACAGCCCTCTCTGGTAGACAGGACACACAGCCCTCTCTGGTAGACAGGACACACAGCCCTCTCTAGTAGACAGGACACACAGCTCTCTCTGTTAGACAGGACACACAGCCCTCTCTGGTAGACAGGACACACAGCCCTCTCTGGTAGACAGGACACACAGCCCTCTCTGGTAGACAGGACACACAGCCCTCTCTGGTAGACAGGACACACAGCCCTCTCTGGTAGACAGGACACACAGCCCTCTGGTAGACAGGACACACAGCCCTCTCTGGTAGACAGGACACACAGCCCTCTCTGGTAGACAGGACACACAGCCCTCTCTGGTAGACAGGACACACAGCCCTCTCTGGTAGACAGGACACACAGCCCTCTCTGGTAGACAGGACACACAGCCCTCTCTGGTAGACAGGACACACAGCCCTCTCTGGTAGACAGGACACACAGCCCTCTCTGGTAGACAGGACACACAGCCCTCTCTGGTAGACAGGACACACAGCCCTCTCTAGTAGACAGGACACACAGCCCTCTCTAGTAGACAGGACACACAGCCCTCTCTAGTAGACAGGACACACAGCCCTCTGGTAGACAGGACACACAGCCCTCTCTGGTAGACAGGACACACAGCCTTCTCTCGTAGACAGGACACACAGCCCTCTCTCGTAGACAGGACACACAGCCCTCTCTGGTAGACAGGACACACAGCCCTCTCTGGTAGACAGGACACACAGCCCTCTCTGGTAGACAGGACAGGACACACAGCCCTCTCTGGTAGACAGGACACACAGCCCTCTCTGGTAGACAGGACACACAGCCCTCTCTGGTAGACAGGACAGGACACACAGCCCTCTCTGGTAGACAGGACCTCTCTGTTAGACAGGATAGACAGGACCTCTCTGTTAGACAGGACACACAGCCCTCTCTGGTAGACAGGACACACAGCCCTCTCTGGTAGACAGGACACACAGCCCTCTCTGGTAGACAGGACACACAGCACTCTCTGGTAGACAGGACACAAAGCCCTCTCTGGTAGACAGGACACACAGCACTCTCTGGTAGACAGGACACACAGCCCTCTCTGGTAGACAGGACACACAGCCCTCTCTGGTAGACAGGACACACAGCCCTCTCTGGTAGACAGGACCTCTCTGTTAGACAGGATAGACAGGACCTCTCTGTTAGACAGGACACACAGCCCTCTCTGGTAGACAGGACACACAGCCCTCTCTGGTAGACAGGACACACAGCCCTCTCTGGTAGACAGGACACACAGCACTCTCTGGTAGACAGGACACACAGCCCTCTCTGGTAGACAGGACACACAGCACTCTCTGGTAGACAGGACACACAGCACTCTCTGGTAGACAGGACACACAGCACTCTCTGGTAGACAGGACACACAGCACTCTCTGGTAGACAGGACACACAGCCCTCTCTGATAGACAGGACACACAGCACTCTCTGGTAGACAGGACACACAGCCCTCTCTGGTAGACAGGACACACAGCCTCTCTGGTAGACAGGACAGGACACACAGAGATAAACACCACCACATCATAACCCCCCCAACCAGTAGAGATAAAACACCACTACATCATAACCCCCCCAACCAGTAGAGATAAAACACCACCACATCATAACCCCCCCCCAACCAGTAGAGATAAAACACCACCACATCATAACCCCCCCCCCAACCAGTAGAGATAAAACACCACCACATCATACCCCCCCAACCAGTAGAGATAAAACACATCATAAACCCCCCCCCCCAACCAGTAGAGATAAAACACCACCACATCATAACCCCCCCCCAACCAGTAGAGATAAAACACCACCACATCATAACCCCCCCAACCAGTAGAGATAAACACCACCACATCATAACCCCCCCAACCAGTAGAGATAAAACACATCATAACCCCCCCCAACCAGTAGAGATAAACACCACCACATCATAACCCCCCCCCAACCAGTAGAGATAAAACACCACCACATCATAACCCCCCCCCAAGCAGTAGAGATAAAACACCACCACATCATAACCCCCCCAACCAGTAGAGATAAAACACCACCACATCATAACCCCCCCAACCAGTAGAGATAAAACACCACCACATCATAACCCCCCAACCAGTAGAGATAAAACACCACCACATCATAACCCCCCCAACCAGTAGAGATAAAACACCACCACATCATAACCCCCCCCCCAACCAGTAGAGATAAAACACCACCACATCATAACCCCCACACCAGTAGAGATAAAACACCACCACATCATAACCCCCCCAACCAGTAGAGATAAAACACCACCACATCATAACCCCCCAACCAGTAGAGATAAAACACCACCACATCATAACCCCCCCCAACCAGTAGAGATAAAACACATCATAACCCCCCCAACCAGTAGAGATAAAACACCACCACATCATAACCCCCCCCCCCCCCAACCAGTAGAGATAAAACACCACCACATCATAACCCCCCCAACCAGTGGAGATAAAACACCACCACATCATAACCCCCCCAACCAGTAGAGATAAAACACCACCACATCATAACCCCCCCAACCAGTTGAAATAAAACACCACCACATCATAACCCCCCCAACCAGTAGAGATAAAACACCACCACATCATAACCCCCCCAACCAGTAGAGATAAAACACCACCACATCATAACCCCCCCCCAACCAGTAGAGATAAAACACCACCACATCATAACCCCCCAACCAGTAGAGATAAAACACATCATAACCCCCCCAACCAGTAGAGATAAAACACATCATAACCCCCCCAACCAGTAGAGATAAAACACCACCACATCATAACCCCCCCAACCAGTATAGATAAAACACCACCACATCATAACCCCCCCCAACCAGTAGAGATAAAACACCACCACATCATAACCCCCCAACCAGTAGAGATAAAACACATCATAACCCCCCCAACCAGTAGAGATAAAACACATCATAACCCCCCCAACCAGTAGAGATAAAACACCACCACATCATAACCCCCCCAACCAGTAGAGATAAAACACCACCACATCATAACCCCCCCCAACCAGTAGAGATAAAACACCACCACATCATAACCCCCCAACCAGTAGAGATAAAACACCACCACATCATAACCCCCCCAACCAGTAGAGATAAAACACCACCACATCATAACCCCCCAACCAGTAGAGATAAAACACCACCACATCATATCCCCCCCAACCAGTACAGATAAAACACCACCACATCATAACCCCCCCAACCAGTAGAGATAAAACACCACCACATCATAACCCCCCCAACCAGTAGAGATAAAACACCACCACATCATAACCCCCCCCAACCATTAGAGATAAAACACCACCACATCATAACCCCCCCCCAACCAGTAGAGATAAAACACCACCACATCATAACCCCCCCAACCAGTAGAGATAAAACACCACCACATCATAACCCCCCCCAACCAGTAGAGATAAAACACCACCACATCATAACCCCCCCAACCAGTAGAGATAAAACACCACCACATCATAACCCCCCCAACCAGTAGAGATAAAACACCACCACATCATAACCCCCCCCCAACCAGTAGAGATAAAACACATCATAACCCCCCCAACCAGTAGAGATAAACACCACCACATCATAACCCCCCCAACCAGTAGAGATAAAACACCACCACATCATAACCCCCCCCAACCAGTAGAGATAAAACACATCATAACCCCCCCAACCAGTAGAGATAAAACACCACCACATCATAACCCCCCCAACCAGTAGAGATAAAACACATCATAACCCCCCCAACCAGTAGAGATAAACACCACCACATCATAACCCCCCCCAACCAGTAGAGATAAAACACCACCACATCATAACCCCCCCCAACCAGTAGAGATAAAACACCACCACATCATAACCCCCCCAACCAGTAGAGATAAAACACCACCACATCATAACCCCCCAACCAGTAGAGATAAAACACCACCACATCATAACCCCCCCAACCAGTAGAGATAAAACACCACCACATCATAACCCCCCCAACCAGTAGAGATAAAACACCACCACATCATAACACCCCCAAACAGTAGAGATAAAACACCACCACATCATAATCCCCCCAACCAGTAGAGATAAAACACCACCACATCATAACCCCCCCCAACCAGTAGAGATAAAACACCACCACATCATAACCCCCCCCAACCAGTAGAGATAAAACACCACCACATCATAACCCCCCCAACCAGTAGAGATAAGAAACATCATAACCCCCCCAACCAGTCGAGATAAAACACCACCACATCATAACCCCCCAACCAGTAGAGATAAAACACCACCACATCATAACCCCCCCCCCCAACCAGTAGAGATAAAACACCACCACATCATAACACCCCCCAACCAGTAGAGATAAAACACATCATAACCCCCAAACCAGTAGAGATAAAACACATCATAACCCCCCAACCAGTAGAGATAAAACACCACCACATCATAACCCCCCCAACCAGTAGAGATAAAACACCACCACATCATAACCCCCCCCAACCAGTAGAGATAAAACACCACCACATCATAACCCCCCCAACCAGTAGAGATAAAACACCACCACATCATAACCCCCCCCAACCAGTAGAGATAAAACACCACCACATCATAACCCCCCCAACCAGTAGAGATAAAACACCACCACATCATAACCCCCCCCCCAACCAGTAGAGATAAAACACCACCACATCATAACCCCCCCCCAACCAGTAGAGATAAAACACCACCACATCATAACCCCCCCCAACCAGTAGAGATAAAACACCACCACATCATAACCCCCCCAACCAGTAGAGATAAAACACCACCACGCATGCGTGATGTGGGCAGCCTCTCAGCACCAAACCCCATCCCCAGGCCCCATCACCAGGCCCTATCCCCAGGCCCCGGGCCCCATCCCCGGGCCCCATCCCCGGGCCCCATCCCCATCCCCAGGCACCATCCCCAGGCCCCATCCCCAGGCCCCATCCCCAGGCCCCATCCCCGGGCCCCATCCCCATCCCCAGGCACCATCCCCAGGCCCCATCCCCAGGCCCCATCCCCAGGCCCCATCCCCGGGCCCCATCCCCATCCCCAGGCACCATCCCCAGGCCCCATCCCCAGGCCCCATCCCCATCCCCGGGCCCCATCCCCGGGCCACATCCCCGGGCCCCATCCCCAGGCCCCATCCCCGGGCCTCATCCCCGGGCCCCATCCCCGGGCCACATCCCCGGGCCCCATCCCCAGGCCCCATCCCCAGGCCCCATCCCCAGGCCCCATCCCCATCCCCCATCTCCAGGCCCCATCCCCAGGCCCCATCCCCGGGCCCCATCCCCAGGCCCTATCCCCATCCCCATCCCCGGGCCCCATCCCCAGGCCCCATCCCCAGGCCCCATCCCCAGGCCCCATCACCAGGCCCTATCCCCAGGCCCCCGGCCCCATCCCCGGGCCCCGTGCCAAGCTAAGCTAAGGCACCGGGCACCATCCCCAGGCCCCGGGCCCCATCCCCGGGCCCCATCCCCGGGCCCCATCCCCATACCCATCCCCAGGCACCATCCCCAGGCCCCATCCCCAGGCCCCATCCCCGGGCCCCATCCCCGGGCCCCATCCCCATCCCCATCCCCAGGCACCATCCCCAGGCCCCATCCCCAGGCCCCATCCCCATCTACATCCCCGGGCCCCATCCCCAGGCCCCATCCCCAGGCCCCATCCCCAGGCCCCATCCCCGGGCCCCATCCCCGGGCCACATCCCCGGGCCCCATCCCCAGGCCCCATCCCCAGGCCCCATCCCCATCCCCCATCCCCAGGCCCCATCCCCGGGCCCCATCCCCAGGCCCCATCCCCAGGCCCCATCCCCGGGCCCCATCCCCGGGCCCCATCCCCGGGCGCCATCCCCGGGCCACATCCCCGGGCCTCATCCCCGGGCCCCATCCCCGGGCCCATCCCCATCCCCAGGCCCCATCCCCATCCCCCATCTCCAGGCCCCGGGCCCCAGGCCAAGCTAAGCTTCTCTCTACTCATTAGAACTGTCCTAGTAATCCTGTCAACAGATTAAACGGAACTTTTTTTTGCCAAAATCTGACTTGTGTTGTTATGGCGACTTGTTTTGCTGAGAGTTCTGAGATGATGATTCCGAGGAAGGAGGGTTCCTCTGCTGGGTCATGGGTATGTGGACTGGTTCTGGGTCGTGGGTATGTGGACTGGTTCTGGGTTGTGGGGTATGTGGACTGGTTCTGGGTATGTGGACTGGGTCATGGGTATGTGGACTGGTTCTGGGTCGTGGGTATGTGGACTGGTTCTGGGTCGTGGGTATGTGGACTGGGTCGTGGCTATGTGTACTGGTTCTGGTTCTGGGTATGTGGACTGGGTCGTGGGTATGTGGACTGGTTCTGGGTCGTGGGTATGTGGACTGGTTCTGGGTCGTGGGTATGTGGACTGGTTCTGGTTCTGGGTATGTGGACTGGGTCGTGGGTATGTGGACTGGTTCTGGGTCGTGGGTATGTGGACTGGTTCTGGTTCTGGGTATGTGGACTGGTTCTGGGTCGTGGGTATGTGCACTGGGTCGTGGGTATGTGGACTGGTTCTGGGTCATGGGTATGTGGACTGGTTCTGGGTCGTAGGTATGTGGACTGGTTCTGGTTCTGGGTATGTGGACTGGGTCATGGTGTGGTTGGTATGTGGACTGGGTCGTGGGTCTGTGTACTGGTTCTGGTTCTGGGTATGTGGACTGGGTCGAGGGTCTGTGTACTGGTTCTGGTTCTGGGTATGTGGACTGGTTCTGGTTCTGGGTATGTGGACTGGGTCGAGGGTCTGTGTACTGGTTCTGGTTCTGGGTATGTGGACTGGGTCGTGGGTATGTGGACTGGTTCTGGTTCTGGGTATGTGGACTGGTTCTGGTTCTGGGTATGTGGACTGGGTCGTGGGTATGTGGACTGGTTCTGGTTCTGGGTATGTGGACTGGGTCGTGGGTATGTGGACTGGTTCTGGGTCGTGGGTATGTGGACTGGTTCTGGGTCGTGGGTCTGTGTACTGGTTCTGGTTCTGGGTATGTGGACTGGTTCTGGGTCGTGGGTCTGTGGACTGGTTCTGGTTCTGGGTATGTGGACTGGGTCATGGGTATGTGGACTGGGTCGTGGTGTGGTTGGTATGTGGGTTGCTCACAACAAGGATTACTGTGCAAAGACAAGTGGTTGTTGGGGGGAAGGTTTTCATAGCGACAGCTGTTTCTATATCGCTAACGCTGGATTTACATATCGAATAGTTACGTATTTAACTGAGTGATTTACATATCGAGTAGTTAGGTATTTAACTGAGTAATTTACATATTGAGTAGTTACGTTTTTAACTGGGTGATTTACATATCGAGTAGTTATGTATTTAACTGGGTGATTTTGGATGATTTGCTTCTGAGGTATCTGAGCCTCAGCAAACTGTCCCTAAAGCTTATTCAATAGGTTACCTTCCAGAGGCATTCAGCCATTCAATCATTTAAAGTGTTTATATGAACTTCCAAGGTTGCTTTGCCATATTTCTGTTGGCCTCAGGCTGTATCCCAAATAGCACCCTATTCCCTATATATTCCCTATGGGCTCTGGTCAAAAGTAGTGCACTATATAGGGGGGACCGAACCATTTGAGACGCAGCCTCAGTCTATTCAGGCAGCCTCGGCGTGTATCCTGTTATCGGTTCCATTGTGAAACTACACCTCCAGATTTACCCTGCTGGCACCTGCAGTGGGATGTCTCCACTCCTCATTGTTCCTGTGGTAGACGGGAAAATTATGTTCTGAGGAGGAGAGGAGGAGAGGAGGAGAGGAGATGAGGAATGGAGGAATGGAGGAGGGGAGGGGAGGAGGAGAGGAGGAGGAATGGAGGAGAGGAGGGGAGGAGGGGAGGAGGAGAGGAGAGGAGGAATGGAGGAGAGGTGAGGAGGAGAGGAGGAATGTGTTAGTGGCACAAGCTGCTGAAAATAAGTATGAAAATCTGAAATTGAAAGATTTGCTTTTGAATGCAAGTGGATTCCTTTTGCTTGATAGACTAGAGAGATTGAGATAGAGAGAGAGATTGAGATAGAGAGAGAGATTGAGATAGAGAGAGAGTCGAACTCAAACTCTGAATCAAACTCTTCCCTGACACTAATGGTTGGTCCCTGACCACTAACCTCCATCAGTAATGGCTGGTCCCTGACCACTAACCTCCATCAGTAATGGCTGGTCCCTGACCACTAACCTCCATCAGTAATGGCTGGTCCCTGGTCCCTGACCACTAACCTCCATCAGTAATGGCTGGTTCCTGACCACTAACCTCCATCAGTAATGGCTGGTCCCTGGTCCCTGACCACTAACCTCCATCAGTAATGGCTGGTCCCTGACCACTAACCTCCATCAGTAATGGCTGGTCCCTGACCACTAACCTCCATCAGTAATGGCTGGTCCCTGGTCCCTGACCACTAACCTCCATCAGTAATGGCTGGTCCCTGACCACTAACCTCCATCAGTAATGGCTGGTCCCTGGTCCCTGACCACTAACCTCCATCAGTAATGGCTGGTCCCTGACCACTAACCTCCATCAGTAATGGCTGGTCCCTGACCACTAACCTCCATCAGTAATGGTTGGTCCCTGACCACTAACCTCCATCAGTAATGGTTGGTCCCTGACCACTAACCTCCATCAGTAATGGCTGGTCCCTGACCACTAACCTCCATCAGTAATGGCTGGTCCCTGACCACTAACCTCCATCAGTAATGGCTGGTCCCTGACCACTAACCTCCATCAGTAATGGCTGGTCCCTGAACTCTAACCTCCATCAGTAATGGTTGGTCCCTGACCACTAACCTCCATCAGTAATGGTTGGTCCCTGGTCCCTGACCACTAACCTCCATCAGTAATGGCTGGTCCCTGGTCCCTGACCACTAACCTCCATCAGTAATGGTTGGTCCCTGACCACTAACCTCCATCAGTAATGGTTGGTCCCTGACCACTAACCTCCATCAGTAATGGTTGGTCCCTGGTTCCTGACCACTAACCTCCATCAGTAATGGCTGGTCCCTGACCACTAACCTCCATCAGTAATGGTTGGTCCCTGGTCCCTGACCACTAACCTCCATCAGTAATGGCTGGTCCCTGGTCCCTGGTCCCTGACCACTAACCTCCATCAGTAATGGCTGGTCCCTGATCACTAACCTCCATCAGTAATGGTTGGTCCCTGGTCCCTGACCACTAACCTCCCTCAGTAATGGCTGGTCCCTGGTCCCTGGTCCCTGACCACTAACCTCCATCAGTAATGGCTGGTCCCAGATCACTAACCTCCATCAGTAATGGTTGGTCCCTGACCACTAACCTCCATCAGTAATGGCTGGTCCCTGACCACTAACCTCCATCAGTAATGGCTGGTCCCTGACCACTAAACTCCATCAGTAATGGCTGGTCCCTGACCACTAACCTCCATCAGTAATGGCTGGTCCCTGACCACTAACCTCCATCAGTAATGGTTGGTCCCTGACCACTAACCTCCATCAGTAATGGTTGGTCCCTAACCTCCATCAGAAGGGTTTCCTTTCCTCCTTGACTGAAAGAAGCAGAAGGTTTCTAAACATAGAAATCTGCTCCGTAGAACAGGCTTTGGAAGCCACTAATCATGCAGTTTGACTGGGAACGCATTGGTAGACTCACTATGGCTGCTAACCAGTCCACCCATTATGCCACCATTGACTTGAATGGGGAGGCACAACATCTGGGTAACCGTCCTCTCTCCCCTCCACCCTCTCACAGCCCTCTGGGTAACCGTCCTCTCTCCCCCTCCACCCTCTCACAGCCCTCTGGGTAACCGTCCTCTCTCCCCCTCCACCCTCTCACAGCCCTCTGGGTAACCGTCCTCTCTCCCCCTCCACCCTCTCACAGCCCTCTGGGTCACCGTCCTCTCTCCCCCTCCACCCTCTCACAGCCCTCTGGGTAACCGTCCTCTCTCCCCCTCCACCCTCTGGGTCACCGTCCTCTCCCCCTCCACCCTCTCACAGCCCTCTGGGTCACCTGGCAAATAGATTATGTCTGTTAGACAGAATCCCAGCCAGTGGATATCCCTTCTCTACCTGGCTAATAGATGATGTCTGTTAGACAGGATCCCAGCCAGTGGATATCCCTTCTCTACCTGGCTAATAGATGATGTCTGTTAGACAGGATCCCAGCCAGTGGATATCCCTTCTCTACCTGGCTAATAGATGATGTCTGTTAGACAGGATCCCAGCCAGTGGATATCCCTTCTCTACCTGGCTAATAGATGATGTTATCTGTTAGACAGGATCCCAGCCAGTGGATATCCCTTCTCTACCTGGCTAATAGATGATGCTGTCTGTTAGACAGGATCCCAGCCAGTGGATATCTCTTCTCTACCTGGCTAATAGATGATGTCTGTTAGACAGGATCCCAGCAGGTGGATATCCCTTCTCTACCTGGCTAATAGATGATGTTGTCTGTTAGACAGGATCCCAGCCAGTGGATATCCCTTCTCTACCTGTCTAATAGATGATGCTGTCTGTTAGACAGGATCCCAGCCAGTGGATATCCCTTCTCTACCTGGCTAATAGATGATGTTGTCTGTTAGACAGGATCCCAGCCAGTGGATATCCCTTCTCTACCTGGCTAATAGATGATGCTGTCTGTTAGACAGGATCCCAGCCAGTGGATATCTCTTCTCTACCTGGCTAATAGATGATGATGTCTGTTAGACAGGATCCCAGCCAGTGGATATCCCTTCTCTACCTGGCTAATAGATTATGCTGTCTGTTAGACAGGATCCCAGCCAGTGGATATCCCGTCTCTACCTGGCTAATAGATGATGCTGTCTGTTAGACAGGATCCCAGCCAGTGGATATCCCTTCTCTACCTGGCTAATAGATGATGCTGTCTGTTAGACAGGATCCCAGCCAGTGGATATCCCTTCTCTACCTGGCTAATAGATGATGTCTGTTAGACAGGATCCCAGCCAGTGGATATCCCTTCTCTACCTGGCTAATAGATGATGTCTGTTAGACAGGATCCCAGCCAGTGGATATCCCTTCTCTACCTGGCTAATAGATGATGTTATCTGTTAGACAGGATCCCAGCCAGTGGATATCCCTTCTCTACCTGGCTAATAGATGATGCTGTCTGTTAGACAGGATCCCAGCCAGTGGATATCTCTTCTCTACCTGGCTAATAGATGATGTCTGTTAGACAGGATCCCAGCAGGTGGATATCCCTTCTCTACCTGGCTAATAGATGATGTTGTCTGTTAGACAGGATCCCAGCCAGTGGATATCCCTTCTCTACCTGTCTAATAGATGATGCTGTCTGTTAGACAGGATCCCAGCCAGTGGATATCCCTTCTCTACCTGGCTAATAGATGATGTTGTCTGTTAGACAGGATCCCAGCCAGTGGATATCCCTTCTCTACCTGGCTAATAGATGATGCTGTCTGTTAGACAGGATCCCAGCCAGTGGATATCTCTTCTCTACCTGGCTAATAGATGATGATGTCTGTTAGACAGGATCCCAGCCAGTGGATATCCCTTCTCTACCTGGCTAATAGATTATGCTGTCTGTTAGACAGGATCCCAGCCAGTGGATATCCCTTCTCTACCTGGCTAATAGATGATGCTGTCTGTTAGACAGGATCCCAGCCAGTGGATATCCCTTCTCTACCTGGCTAATAGATGATGCTGTCTGTTAGACAGGATCCCAGCCAGTGGATATCCCTTCTTTACCTGGCTAATAGATGATGTTGTCTGTTAGACAGGATCCCAGCCAGTGGATATCTCTTCTCTACCTGTCTAATAGATGATGCTGTCTGTTAGACAGGATCCCAGCCAGTGGATATCCCTTCTCTACCTGGCTGATAGATGATGCTGTCTGTTAGACAGGATCCCAGCCAGTGGATATCCCTTCTCTACCTGGCTAATAGATTATATCTGTTAGACAGGATCCCAGCCAGTGGATATCCCTTCTCTACCTGGCTAATAGATGATGCTGTCTGTTAGACAGGATCCCAGCCAGTGGATATCCCTTCTCTACCTGGCTAATAGATGATGTTGTCTGTTAGACAGGATCCCAGCCAGTGGATATCCCTTCTCTACCTGGCTAATAGATGATGTTGTCTGTTAGACAGGATCCCAGCCAGTGGATATCCCTTCTCTACCTGGCTAATAGATGATGCTGTCTGTTAGACAGGATCCCAGCCAGTGGATATCCCTTCTCTACCTGGCTAATAGATGATGCTGTCTGTTAGACAGGATCCCAGCCAGTGGATATCTCTTCTCTACCTGGCTGATAGATGATGTTGTCTGTTAGACAGGATCCCAGCCAGTGGATATCCCTTCTCTACCTGGCTGATAGATGATGCTGTCTGTTAGACAGGATCCCAGCCAGTGGATATCCCTTCTCTACCTGGCTAATAGATTATATCTGTTAGACAGGATCCCAGCCAGTGGATATCCCTTCTCTACCTGGCTAATAGATGATGCTGTCTGTTAGACAGGATCCCAGCCAGTGGATATCCCTTCTCTACCTGGCTAATAGATGATGTTGTCTGTTAGACAGGATCCCAGCCAGTGGATATCCCTTCTCTACCTGGCTAATAGATGATGTTGTCTGTTAGACAGGATCCCAGCCAGTGGATATCCCTTCTCTACCTGGCTAATAGATGATGCTGTCTGTTAGACAGGATCCCAGCCAGTGGATATCCCTTCTCTACCTGGCTAATAGATTATATCTGTTAGACAGGATCCCAGCCAGTGGATATCCCTTCTCTACCTGGCTAATAGATGATGCTGTCTGTTAGACAGGATCCCAGCCAGTGGATATCCCTTCTCTACCTGGCTAATAGATGATGCTGTCTGTTAGACAGGATCCAGCCAGTGGATATCCCTTCTCTACCTGGCTAATAGATGATGCTGTCTGTTAGACAGGATCCCAGCCAGTGGATATCCCTTCTCTACCTGGCTGATAGATGATGCTGTCTGTTAGACAGGATCCCAGCCAGTGGATATCCCTTCTCTACCTGGCTAATAGATGATGCTGTCTGTTAGACAGGATCCCAGCCAGTGGATATCCCTTCTCTACCTGGCTAATAGATTATATCTGTTAGACAGGATCCCAGCCAGTGGATATCCCTTCTCTACCTGGCTAATAGATTATATCTGTTAGACAGGATCCCAGCCAGTGGATATCCCTTCTCTACCTGGCTAATAGATGATGCTGTCTGTTAGACAGGATCCCAGCCAGTGGATATCCCTTCTCTACCTGGCTAATAGATGATGCTGTCTGTTAGACAGGATCCCAGGCAGTGGATATCCCTTCTCTACCTGGCTAATAGATGATGCTGTCTGTTAGACAGGATCCCAGCCAGTGGATATCCCTTCTCTACCTGGCTAATAGATGATGTTGTCTGTTAGACAGGATCCCAGCCAGTGGATATCCCTTCTCTACCTGGCTAATAGATTATATCTGTTAGACAGGATCCCAGCCAGTGGATATCCCTTCTCTACCTGGCTAATAGATTATATCTGTTAGACAGGATCCCAGCCAGTGGATATCCCTTCTCTACCTGGCTAATAGATGATATCTGTTAGACAGGATCCCAGCCAGTGGATATCCCTTCTCTACCTGGCTAATAGATGATGCTGTCTGTTAGACAGGATCCCAGCCAGTGGATATCCCTTCTCTACCTGGCTAATAGATGATGCTGTCTGTTAGACAAGATCCCAGCCAGTGGATATCCCTTCTCTACCTGGCTAATAGATGATGCTGTCTGTTAGACAGGATCCCAGCCAGTGGATATCCCTTCTCTACCTGGCTAATAGATGATGCTAAGGAGGTAATGAGCTGGTAGCTCGTAAAGCCATGTGCGGAGCATTAATATTTATAACTGTGAGAGTTGTAACTAACAGACTAGAGAGGGGGACTGTTTTGGTCACAGTGGGGGAGTACAGTGAAGACAGCTGAAACCTTTCAGCCCTGAGATCCCTCCCAATGTGTTCTTCAATCTCATAAAACGTTTTAGTAAAAATTCCCAGTGTCGTTATCCTCACAAGGGGAGAGTGCCAGACTATTGAAAACAGGGGAAACAATCATTTTGACCCATTTATCTTTTATTAAATGAAGAGATTAGACAATCTCTTTCTCTGAGCAAATGTATTAGTATAAAATAATTTAATTCCCCCCCCCAAAAAAATGTGATCACATGAACCACATGAAACAAACACCACCTGCCACGTCCTGACCAGTAATAGGGGTTATTTGTTATTATAGTTTGGTCAGCCTTCCCTGTAGCTCAGTTGGTAGAGCATGGTGTTTGCAACGCCAGGGTTGTGGGTTTGATTCCCACGGGGGGCCAGCACAGAAAAAAAAAATGTATGAATTGTATGAAATGTATGCATTCACTACTGTAAGTCGCTCTGGATAAGAGCGTCTGCTAAATGACTAAAATGTAAATGACGTGGCAGGGGGTGTTTGTTTCATGTGGTTCGGGCTATGTATTTAGGTAGAGGGGTGTTTGGTTTATGTGGTTCGGGGTTTGTTAGTCTATGTTCTATGTTAGTTTTTCTATGTTCTATCTAGTCTATTGTAGTTCTATGTTTAGTTTATTGGGGTTGGACCTTCAATTGGAGGCAGCTGGTTATCGTTGCCTCTGATTGAAGGTCCTATAATTAGGAGTTTGTTTGTCGTGGGAATTTGGGGGGTGGGTGGGGGGGGGGGGGGGGGGGGGGGGGGGGGGGGGGGGGGGGGGGGGGGGGGGGGGGGGGGGGATTGATGCTTGTTTAGCTATGTGCCTGATGAGACTGTCCAGTTCGTTTATTGTTTGTATATGTTTATTGTTTGTATATGTTTATTGTTTGTATATGTTTATTGTGTTTTCCTTCTTCACCAAATAAAAAGATGGTTATATATTTTCCTGCTGCGTCTTGGTCTTTACCCTACGAGACAGGTCAGTATTGGTGTTATAAATTCTATACCATATTTTTTGTTCATCTTAAGAGTGTCAGTAATTATGGACCTGACCGTACTGCAGTACCCAAAATGCACTGTTCTAATGCAGGTTGATCTTGTTTCTGAAGCTTCCCTAATGCTATCCGCTGCCTCGTACCAAAGGTCATCCATTCACGTAGGTCACACTCTTCATCAGACACCCCAATATTATCATCTTCATCACCATCATCATCACCATCATCACCTCATATAAATATCTTGGAATTTTGATGATGCCCTCTCTTTTAAAATGCATATTCAACAACTTACAAAAAAATTGAAGCTGAAATTAGGATTTTATTTTAGGAATAAGACCTGTTTTTCTTTTGAAGCCAGAAGGCGGCTAGTATCAGCTACATTTATGCCTTTACTAGACTGTGGGGATATTTTATATATGAATGCTTCCGCTCAGTGTTTGAGATCAATTGACACCTTTTACCATGGCACTCTGAGATTTATTTTAAACTGCAAAACCCTTACACACCACTGCACTTTGTATACCAGGGTTGGCTGGCCTTCTCTAGTCACTCGTAGGCTCAGTCACTGGTATACTTTTATTTACAAAGCCATTTTGGCTTTACTACCTTTTTATTTGGGCATTTTTATTGTTCAAAAATGTGGTGGGTCGTCTCTTCGTTCGCGGGACTTTATCCTGTTTACTGTTCCAAATGTCCGAACTGAATTTGGTTAAAAGGGCTTTTAGGTACTCTGAGCCATCGTCTTGGAACGCCTTACAAAATACTTTTAAACTGGAAGAACTTGTCCCGATTGGTATTTTTAAATCACTGATGAAGGATCCTGAGACTGATTGATTCCCTGACCTGTCAATGTTTTTAATTCCCGCACTGCACTGCTATTGGCCAAACAGTTTAATACAATATATCTTTATTGATCCATACAATACAATATATCTTTATTGATCCATACAATATATCTTTATTGATCCATACAATACAATATATCTTTATTGATCCGTACAGAGACAACAACAGTGGTCTGCTCACGACAGCACTGTGTTACCTGCATCACCGTACAGTAAACGACTCAGTCAAAATAACCACAGAGTCCTGTACCCTGCTAAACTGCCAGAGGACCGGAAACGAAACGTTAAATTAGTAACTAAAAAACCCAAACGCTCTTCAGAACGCCCGGTGTATCTCAAACAACCAGGACACGGTCATTAGATAGAGGTGAAGTAAAGGCAGAATTATAAAGAGCGATTGTTAAAAAAATGGATCTGAAAAGGCACAGGAATGGAGCTGTGGAACGGTGCAACCAGATGTTAGCTGCTGTTAGCCACCGGCAATATGTCAGGCTAACGCTAGGCTAGCTAGATGTTAGCTGCTGTTAGCCACCGGCGATATGTCAGGCTAACGCTAGGCTAGCTAGATGTTAGCTGCTGTTAGCCACCGGCGATATGTCAGGCTAACGCTAGGCTAGCTAGATGTTAGCTGCTGTTAGCCACCGGCGATATGTCAGGCTAACGCTAGGCTAGCTAGATGTTAGCTGCTGTTAGCCACCGGCGATATGTCAGGCTAACGCTAGGCTAGCTAGATGTTAGCTGCTGTTAGCCACCGGCGATATGTCAGGCTAACGCTAGGCTAGCTAATCAGGAGACTCCACCGATTGGCTAGCTAAGGTATAGAGAGGAGAGGGGGAGGAGAGGAGTCACGTGGACGAGGTGAAGTACAAATAAGTACAAGCACCTCCAGTTTTCTGGTTAACGATCCAATCTGAATACTGTTTAATTAGCCTCGGTCTCCTAGCAACATAGAGAGAGAGAATATTACTGTTCACTTGGGGGGGGGGGGTAGAGAGAGAAGAATTACTGTTCACTTGTCATCAAGGCAAAGGGGTGGCTACTTTGAAGAATCTCAAATATAAAATATATTTTGATTTGTTTAACACTTTGGTTACTAAATGATTCCATATTTGTTATTTTATAGTTTTGATGTCTTCACTATTATTCTACAATGCAGAAAATAGTACAAAAAATAAGAAAAACCCTTGAATGAGTAGGTGTGTCCAAGACACGGGAGAGGGTCTCCCTTTCTATCTAGCTGTCTCGTCCATCTGTCTCGACTCTGTTTCTCTTTCTCTCCATCCCATCTTTCCTGTCTCTCTCGATCCCCCTCTGGATCCCATCTCTCTCTCTCTCTCTTTTCCCTCCCTCCCCCCCTCTCTCTCTCTCTCTCTCTCTTTTTCTCTCTTTTTTCTCTCTCTCTTTTTCTTTTTCTCTCTCTCTCTCTCTCTGTCTCTCTCTCTCTCTCTCTCTCTCTCTCTCTCTCTTTTTCTCTCTTTTTTTCTCTCTCTCGTTCTCTCTCTCTCTCTC
>NW_021823074.1:0-59061 GCF_901001165.1 Salmo trutta | reverse complement strand
AGCGGGATTTCTTATAAGCGTCCGGATTAGTCTCCCGCTCCTTGAAAGCGGCAGCTCTAGCTTTTAGCTTGATCCGGATGTTGCCTGTAATCCATGGCTTCTGGTTGGGATATGTACGTACAGTCACTGTGGGGACGACATCGTCGATGCACTTATTGATGAAGCTGATGACTGAGGTGGTGTACAATGCCATTGGATGAATCCCGGAACATATTCCAGTCTGTGCTAGCAAAACAGTCCTGTAGAGTAGCATCCGCATCTTCTGACCACTTCCGTATTGAGAGAGTCACTGATACGTCCTGCTTTAGTTTTTGCTTGTAAGCAGGAATCAGGAGGATAGAATAATGGTCAGATTTGCCAAATGGAGGGCGGGGGAGAGCTTTGTATGCATCTCTGTGTGTGGAGTAAAGGTGGTCTAGGATTTTTTTTTCTGTGGTTGCACATGTGACATGCTGGTAAAAATGTGGTAAAACTGATTTAAGTTTGGCTGCATTAAAGTCTCCGGCCACTAGGAGTGCCTCTTCTGGGTGAGCATTTTCTTCTTTGCTTATGGCCTTATAGAGTTGGTTGCTATTCTTCTGACGTTGTAACATAATGTTCACACTGAACACACTCCATTCCCTCAATGTAGCACATTGAACATGATTCAAATCTGGTCTCATTCGTTCTTCACTGTGTCAGTCAGGTCTGCAGAGTTTTTTGTACTTGTAACACCAAGAGTCTACTTAGTAAGCTACTACTTTCTTGACTTGGACACAGACAAACGACTAGTTACAGGGATTTGGAAACAGACAAACGACCAGTTACAGGGATTTGGAAACAGACAAACGACCAGTTACAGGGATTTGGAAACAGACAAACGACCAGTTACAGGGATTTGGAAACAGACAAACGACCAGTTACAGGGATTTGGAAACAGACAAACGACCAGTTACAGGGTTTTGGAAACTGAACTACCACAGTTAAAGGGATTGGGGAACTGAACTACCACAGTTAAAGGGATTGGGGAACTGAACTACCACAGTTAAAGGGATTGGGGAACTGAACTACCACAGTTAAAGGGATTGGGGAACTGAACTACCACAGTTAAAGGGATTGGGGAACTGAACTACCACAGTTAAAGGGATTGGGGAACTGAACTACCACAGTTAAAGGGATTGGGGAACTGAACTACCACAGTTAAAGGGATTGGGGAGATTTCTTAACCCAACAAGAGTGTCAGAGGAATCCCAGGGAGCTAGGGAGGGAGAGAGAGAGAGAGAGAGAGAGGAAGTGAGGGATGGAGAGAGGGAGGATGTGAAGGAGGCAGAGAGGGAGGGAGGGAGAGAGAGAGGAAGTGAGGGAGGGAGGGGGCAGCCAGCCACCCAGAACAGATGGACCTATAGGCTCTGGACCGATGCACACGACACTCCCCCCTTCCTTCCCCTGCCAGAGTAAACACTTAATTAATACCAGCAACAATTAGCTGTTTCCAACTGTGTGTTTCTGCTTGTGATAATGACGGGGGCAGGCAGGGACTGGGACAGGGCTGGGGATGGATGGGGCAGGCAGGGACTGGGACAGGGCTGGGGATGGATGGGGCAGGCAGGGACTGGGACAGGGCTGGGGATGGATGGGGCAGGCAGGGACTGGGACAGGGCTGGGGATGGATGGGGCAGGCAGGGACTGGGACAGGGCTGGGGATGGATGGGGCAGGCAGGGACTGGGACAGGGCTGGGGATGGATGGGCCAGGCAGGGACTGGGACAGGGCTGGGGATGGATGGGGCAGGCAGGGACTGGGACAGGGTTGGGGATGGATGGGCCAGGCAGGGACTGGGACAGGGCTGGGGATGGATGGGGCAGGCAGGGGACTGGGACAGGGCTGGGGATGGATGGGCCAGGCAGGACTGGGACAGGGCTGGGGATGGATGGGCCAGGCAGGGACTGGGACAGGGCTGGGGATGGATGGGGCAGGCAGGGACTGGGACAGGGCTGGGGATGGATGGGCCAGGCAGGGACTGGGACAGGGCTGGGGATGGATGGGGCAGGCAGGGACTGGGACAGGGCTGGGGATGGATGGGCCAGGCAGGGACTGGGACAGGGCTGGGGTGGATGGGCCAGGCAGGGACTGGGACAGGGCTGGGGATAGACGGATGGGCCAGTCAGGGACTGGGACAGGGCTGGGGATAGACGGATGGGCCAGTCAGGGACTGGGACAGGGCTGGGGATAGACGGATGGGCCAGTCACGCTCATCTCTAGAGGGGAGAGGAAAAGGTTCCAGTAATTCCAGAATTCCAGTGTTCTGGAATTTTGGAATGGAGTCGTTACACCTCTATGTTACTCAGAAGAGGTGTTGTTTAACCCTGTTCTGGGACACCCATTGTTCCAGCACAGCATTAACACACCTGGTTAAACTCATTAAGAAGAGTTTTGGAATGAAAGCCTGCACACCCTGTCGGTCTCCTTTCAGGACCTGAACAACATTCTGCTCTGAAGTCCATCCAGACTGGAGGGTTAGAGATGATGAGGACATGACACAACAACTCCACTGTGGGATATCCACCCTATGACCTCTCCTTAGGCTTAGAGGCTACAGCTTTGAGTTTCAACGTCTGGTGATATGCAATATCTACTGTTTTACGTGTAATATGTACACATTATACCTGGTGACTATAAGATTTTAGGACTACTGTTTTAAGTGTGCTATTGATATCCTATGGTGAATGGTAGTTTCCAAGATCCCTTAAACTGGTGTCAATGTATTCCTCAGTGAGCCATTCATTGAATTCCAGACGTTACTGAGAGCTAGGCTCATCTAGGATGATTTACTGTCAGTTTGGCACATCTGAACCCCTGGTCTCCTGCAGGTTCCAAGATGCTACCTATGCTACCTATGGCCCGGCTAGCTGTCTGAATCTCACTGGACCCTCTGATCACTCGGCTAAGCATGTCTCTCCTTAATGTCAATATGCCTTGTCCATTGCTGTTCTGGTTAGTGTTTATTGGCTTATTTCACTGTAGAGCCTCTAGCCCTGCTCATTATACCTTATCTAACCTCTCAGTTCCTCCACCCACACATGCTATGACATCTTCTGGTTTCAATGATGTTTCTAGAGACAATATCTCTCTCATAATCACTAAATGCCTAGGATTACCTCCTCTGTACTCACATCCCACCATACCTTTGTCTGTACATTATACCTTGAAGCTATTTTATCGCCCCCAGAAACCTGCTCCTTTTTCTCTCTATTCTGGACGTCACAGACGACCAATTCTTATAGCTTTTAGCCGTACCCTCATACTTATTCTTCTCTGCTCCTCTGGGGATGTAGAGGTGAATCCAGGCCCTGCAGTGCCTGGCTCCACTCCTACTCCCCAGGCGCTCTCTTTTGATGACTTCTGTAACTGTAATAGCCTTGGTTTCATGCATGTTAACATTAGAAGCCTCCTCCCTAAGTTTGTTTTATTCACTGCTTTAGCACACTCTGCCAACCCGGATGTCCTAGCTGTGTCTGAATCTTGGCTTAGGAAGTCCACCAAAAACTGTGAAATCTTCATCCCTAACTACAACGTTTTCAGACAAGATAGAACGACCAAAGGGGGCGGTGTTGCAATCTACTGCAGAGATAGCCTGCAGAGTTCTGTCCTGCTATCCAGGTCTGTACCCAAACAATTTGAACTTCTACTTTTAAAATCCACCTCTCCAAAAACAAGTCTCTCACCGTTGCCGCCTGCTATAGACCCCCCTCGGCCCCTAGCTGTGCTCTGGACACCATATGTGAACTGATTGCCCCCCATCTATCTTCAGAGCTCGTGCTACTAGGCGACCTAAACTGGGACATGCTTAACACCCCAGCCATTCTACAATCCAAGCTTGATGCCCTCAATCTCACACAAATTATTAATGAACCCACCAGGTACAACCCCAAAGCCGCAAACACTGGCACCCTCATAGATATCATCCTAACCAATGTGCCCTCTAATTACACCTCTGCTGTTTTCAACCAAGATCTCAGCGATCACTGCCTCATTGCCTGCACCCGTAATGGGTCAGCGGTCAAACGACCTCCACTCATCACTGTCAAACACTCCCTGAAACATTTCAACGAGCAAGCCTTTCTAATCGACCTGGCCCTGGTATCCTGGAAGGATATTGACCTCATCCCGTCAGTAGAGGATGCCTGGTTATTTTTTTTAAATGCCTTCCTCTCCATCTTAAATAAGCATGCCCCTTTCAAGAAATTTAGAACAGGAACAGATATAGCCCTTGGTTCTCCCCAGACCTGACTGCCCTTAACCAACACAAAAATATCCTGTGGCGTTCTGAATTAGCATCGAACTGCCCCCGCGATATGCAACTTTTTAGGGAAGTTAGAAACCAATACACACAGGCAGTTAGAAACGCCAAGGCTAGCTTTTTCAAACAGAAATTTGCTTCGTGCAACTCCAACTCTAAAAAGTTCTGGGACATTGTAAAGTCCATGGAGAATAAGAACACCTCCTCCCAACTGCCCACTGCACTGAGGATAGGAAACTCTGTCACCACCGATAAGCCCACTATAATTGAGAATTTCAATAAGCATTTTTCTACGGCTGGCCATGCTTTCCACCTAACTACCCCTACTGCATTCAACAGCACTACACCCCCCACAGCTACTCGCCCAAGCCTCCCCCATTTTTCCTTCTCACAAATCCATTCAGCTGATGTTCTGAAAGAGCTGCAAAATCTGGACCCCTACAAATCAGCTGGGCTTGACAATCTGGACCCTTTCTTTCTAAAATTATCTGCCGAAATTATTGCAACCCCTATTACTAGCCTGTTCAACCTCTCTTTCGTGTCGTCTGAGATTCCCATAGATTGGAAAGCAGCTGCTGTCATCCCCCTCTTCAAAGGAGGTGACACTCTTGACCTAAATTGCTACAGACCTATATCCATCCTACCCTGCCTTTCCAAAGTCTTCGAAAGCCAAGTCAACAAACAGATTACCGACTATTTCGAATCCCACCGCACCCTCTCCGCTATGCAATCTGGTTTCAGAGCTGGTCATGGGTGCACCTCAGCCACGCTCAAGGTCCTAAACGACATCGTAACCGCCATCGATAAGAAACAATACTGTGCTGCCGTATTCATTGACCTGGCCAAAGCTTTTGACTCTGTAATCACCACATCCTCATCGGCAGACTTAGTAGCCTTGGTTTCTCAAACGATTGCGTCGCCTGGTTCACCAACTACTTCTCTGACAGAGTTCAGTGTGTCAAATCGGAGGGCCCTACTGTCTGGACCTCTGGCAGTCTCTATGGGGGTACCACAGGGTTCAATTCTTGGGCCAACTCTTTTCTCTGTATACATAAATGATGTCGCTCTTGCTGCTGGTGAATCTCTGATCCACCTCTACGCAGACGACACCATTCTGTATACTTCTGGCCCTTCTTTGGACACTGTGTTAACAACCCTCCAGACGAGCTTCAATACCATTCAACTCTCCTTCCGTGGTCTCCAACTGCTCCTAAACACAAGTAAAACTAAATGCATGCTCTTCAACCGATCGCTGCCTGCACCTGCCCGCCCATCCAGCATAACTTCTCTGGACGGTTCAAACTTAGAATTTGTGGACAACTACAAATACCTTGGTGTCTGGTTAGACTGTAAACTCTCCTTCCAGACTCACATCAATCATCTACAATCCAAAGTGAAATCTAGAATTGGCTTCCTATTTCGCAACAAAGCATCCTTCACTCATGCTGCCAAACATACCCTCGTAAAACTGACCATCCTACCAATCCTCGACTTCGGCGATGTCATTTACAAAATAGCCTCCAATACCCTACTCAACAAGCTGGATGCAGTCTATCACAGTGCCATCCGTTTTGTCACCAAAGCCCCATATACAACCCACCACTGCGACCTGTATGCTCTCGTTGGCTGGCCTTCACTTCATAATCGTCGCCAAACACATTGGCTCCAGGTCATCTACAAGACCCTGCTAGGTAAAGTCCCCCCTTATCTCCGCTCACTGGTCACCATAGCAGCACCCAACTGTAGCACGCGCTCCAGCAGGTATATCTCTCTGGTCACCCCTAAAGCCAACTCCTCCTTTGGTCGTCTCTCCTTCCAGTTCTCTGCTGCCAATGACTGGAACGAACTACAAAAATCTCTGAAACTGGAAACACTTATCTCCCTCACTAGCTTAAGCACCAGCTGTCAGAGCAGCTCACAGATCACTGCACCTGTACATAGCCCATCTATAATTTAGCCCAAACTACTTCCTCTTCCCCTACTGTATTTATTTATTTTATTTATTTTGCTCCTTTGCACCATATTATTTAGATTTGAACTTTGAACTTTCTTCAAACTACAAATCTACCATTCCAGTGTTTTTCTTGCTATACTTTATTTACTTTGCCACCATGGCATTTTTTTTGCCTTTACCTCCCTTATCTCACATCATTTGCTCACATTGTATATAGTCTTGTTTTTTTTTCTACTGTATTTTTGACTGTATGTTGTTTACTCCATGTGTAACTCTGTGTTGTTGTATGTTGTCGAACTGCTTTGCTTTATCTTGGCCAGGTCGCAATTGTAAATGAGAACTTGTTCTCAACTTGCCTACCTGGTTAAATAAAGGTGAAATAAATAAATAAATAAAAAAAGGTTAGTGGTACTGTATTTAACCATTACCAGGACTTGCATGGAAGAGAAGATGCTTGTTCTTTTTCAACTCATTATATTGTATAGGCCTAATATACAGTACATCTTAGTAGTGTGCTAATATGATACTCAATGCATTCTCACTGAACGACTGCACATTATAAACATTTTCAAACCAGGTCAGTGGCCACAACAATAAGACTGGCCTCGGGATCCTGTGATTACCAGATTTGTTTGTTGTTGTCTCGTAACAAAAAGAGAAAACAGAACAGAAAATCACAGTATCCATAAAACAATCCTCTGTTGTGATGCTCTCTGGGTCTCTCAAGCCACTATCATCTTATTCTTTTTGTATGTTGTTTTATTTATCTGTTGTCATCCTATTGTTTTACAGTAAAGTGTATTGTGATTTTTAAACACGCTTTCAATAAAGTTTTATTTGATTGATCTGTACACAATTTGTGTGGTTCAGTGGTATTTCATTCAAGTTTCGTCAGCAAGGGACCTTTGAACGTATCAACCCTAACTTTCAGAGCGATCGTTTGTTCTGTAGTGATCAGAGTGTAGTTTCTCAGTTGACCACATGAGGGCAGTAAGACACAACTCTTCAAATAGGAGGTCTGGCATTCAAGATGGGGAGAAGAAACCATTCAGAATCTCTTCAAATCAGACATTTTAATATTTCTACTACCTGATTTGAGGAAGGGGTAAACAAAATTGAATTGATAAAGCATGAAAGAAGAATTAGGTTTTCAGGAATTTGCTTTTTATTGTAAAAAAAGGTTGACCCTTATTTGGTTGTCATTGCAAAAAAGGACGATCTCTTAACTAAGTGCTTCCTATTTGGCCTGTACTTTCTAGAGGACCTGCGACCAAATGCTGGGCTCATACTGTTTCTCTCATACCCCAAAATGAGAGAAACATGCTGTGTACAGTGTCTTCAGAAAGTATACACTCCCCTTAACGTTTTCCACATTTTGTTGTGTTACAGACTGAATTCAAAATGGACACAATTTAGATAATGTCAAAGTGGAGTTATGTTTTCATTATTAGTATTATATATTTTTTTACAAATTAATTAAAAATGAAAAGCTGAAATGTCTTGAGTCAATAAGTATTCAACCTAATTGTTATGGCAAGACTAAATAGGTTTAGGAGTAAAAATGTGCTAACAAGTCACGTCATAAGTTGCATGGACTCACTCTGTGTGCAATATGTGTTTAAAATGACTACCTCATCTCTGCACCCCACACATATAATTACTTGTAAGGTCCCTCAGTCAAGCAGTGTATTTCAAACACAGATTCAACAACAAAGACAAGGAAGTTTTTACAATGCCTCGCAAAGAAGAGCACCAAGATACAGGTGTCCTAACTCAGTTGCTGGAGAGGAAAGAAACCACTCAGTCCACCGCTTCTACCATGAGGCCAATGGTTAATTTAAAACAGTTACAGTTTAATGGTAATTTTCAACGCTTAATCTAGCCAACTAACCTTCGACCGTCAACTTTCAGTTGCGGCTGAACAGTTTGTTTGTGTGTTTAGCTCTGCCTGTAAACACGCTGGATGATTCAGAATCCATTGAAGAGCTTGAACGATTCATAGACAAGAGATACTTACGAACTCAAAGAAACATGTCGCTGGTTTCGGGGGACTCAAGCATTGCTAAGGACAACCAACCTAATCAACAAAACAAACCAAAACCAGGTTGGCCAATTGGCATCAACGATGGAACCAAACCATCCCCTAGTAAGAGGGCGCGTGTGGCGAGTGGGGAGAGGTTTACTGATATGGATGTTGACTTGTTAAAATCCATCAATGAAAGGCTTGCCAAACTTGATATCTTGGATATATTACGAGAGGACATCAATGCATTATGTGCCAGTCTAGAATTCAGCCAACGTCAGATTGATGATCTAAGGAAAGAAAACATGGAGCTGAAAGGTACTGTAGACTCTATTCATAGCAAGGTGGAGGTGGTACTAAGGGATGAAAGGTACTGTAGACTCTATTCATAGCAAGGTGGAGGTGGTACAAAGGGATGAAAGGTACTGTAGACTCTATTCATAGCAAGGTGGAGGTGGTACAAAGGGATGAAAGGTACTGTAGACTCTATTCATAGCAAGGTGGAGGTGGTACAAAGGGAGAACAAACAACTTAAAGAAACCTTGCTTGATGTACAGTGTCGATCAATGCGGGACAATCTAATATTTTCAGGGATACCGGAAAATGACAACAGCAAAGGCTGTGAGGACACAGTCCGAGATTTTATGTCAACTCAACTAAAACTGCCCACTGATGTTGTGCATAATGTCACTTTCTCCAGAGTCCATAGAATAGGTAAGGCCTCTGGAAATAGGCCACAGGCTATTATTGCATGAAGAACATGGGCAGAGAACTCAGAACCACTGATTTTGGAATGAATGTACACTTCCCCACCGAGATCAATGAAAGGAGGAAAAAACTGTATCCCATCATGAAGGAAAAGCATTGCCTGAATCAATGAGTCTCCATGGTGATGGATAAACTTTTTATCAGTGGGCAATTGTATTGGGACTCTAGAGTAACTCCCTGGCTATTTTAATTTCATGTTCAAATTTGAGTTTGTATGTTGTAGTGTATCATGACAACTTCAACTATAATGAATACATGTTCTATTGATCTCCACTTGACAAGGAAAAGGTTGCATATAGCTCAGGTTAATGTATGTAGCCTTCCTAACAAAATACATGAGGTTTTTAACTTGGTCAACATAAATAATATTCATATTATGGCTTTGACCGAAACGCATTTAGATGCATCTGTAAATGATGGGCAAATTAACATTCATGGATATAGTCTACTGAGAAGGGACAGGAATAGGAATGGTGGGGGTGTAGCGCTGTATATTCAGAATCATATGGCTTTTAAGAGGAGGGATGACCTTAATGTATGTCAGGTAGAGGCTCTATGGGCTCAGGTACATCTGCCTCACCAGGCAGCCATATTGGTAGGATGAGTGTATAGACCTCCTAGCTCTAAGGTGTCCTATCTGGATGACTGATGCACTGGGTTTGACCAGGCCACAGATAGCAACAGAGATGTATTTATCTTGGGTGATTTTAATATAAATTGGTAGGATCACAATAATTCGAATAGAACAAAATTGATGAGATATGCTGAGAACTGTGGTTTGAAACAAATGGTTAATGATACTACTAGATCATCAATTAAGTTGGGCCATCGTTCAGACACATGCATTGATCTGATTTTCTGTAATATACCATTGCAATGCTTAAAAGCCAGATCAATGCCAGTGGGCTGGACAGACCATAATATTGTGACCATAACCATGAACACCAAGGTTCCAAAGAAACCCCCTAGGAGTGTGGTCAAGAGAAATTAAAACATTTAATCAGGAGCTATTTCTAAATGATTTGGCTGCTGTACCCTGGGAGCTGATTTATCTTGAGGATGATTTAAATCACGCTACAGAATGTTTTATTGATTTGCTCACTGAGGTAATAGACCATCATGCCCCAGTAAGAAAGAGTACAGTTGGTGCTCGTCCATCTCCATGAATTGATGATGAACTGGGGGAGGCTTTTTCTCAAAGAAATATGGCAAAAGTCTTAGCAGCCAAGTCAAAATTAGAAATTGATTAACAGAATTCTAGAACATTGTGTAATTATGCAGTTAAATTTAATCGAAAGAAAAAAAAGTTATTTTACAATGTTTTTATTGATTGTAAAAATGATTCTAAAAAGGTATTGAACACAGTTAAGGGCTTACTTGGTACATCTATCTCATCATGCCCATCTAGTATGGAGTTTGACGGGATAATAATAACAAAGCCAGTTGATATTGCCAATCATTTTGCAGATTTTTTTACAAAGAAAATTAATTTACTGAGCAACAATGTAAACATACATTCTTCCAAACAAGCTATTGTCCAATGGATTGATGATCATATGAGCAACAAGGTCTGCTCTTTTAGTCTGCAAACGGTGTCAGTGGAGGTGGTGTTAAACTTATTGAAGTCATTATCTGATGGTAAATCTACAGGTTATGATCTTATGGACAATTTTTTGCTTCGCTGTGCTGCTCCGCAGATTGCAGTTCCACTGAGATACATATTTAATTGGTCACTGGAAAAGGGGATGTTTGCAAATGTATGGAAGCATGCGAAACTGTGTCCAATTTCGAAAGACTGCAAAGAACCCATTACTCCTGCCAATAGTCGACCAATTAGTCTACTCCCTACACTCAGTAAGATATTGGAGGGTATTGTGAGCAGACAAATATGGGAGTACATGGAAAAGAATGATCTGATTACAGCCAATCAGCATGCTTATCGCAAAAAACATTCCACTACCACTGCATTGGTTGACATGACTGACCAGTGGCTCAATGCTATGGATAATGGCAAAATTAATGCATTATGGTTTTAAGGAGGTAGTATTGAATTGGGTACAGTCATCTCTAACTGACAGGAAACAGTCCACCTATATCAATGGTTCATTTTCTTCCCATCATGTGTTAAACTGTGGAATACCGCAGGGCAGCTGCCTTGGGCCACTTCTTTATTTAATATATACCAACGACCTTCCCTATGCCTTAGCTGAAACTCAAGCTACTATATTTGCAGATGATACTACAATTTAAGCAGCAAGACAATCAGTTCAACAGGTACAGCAAGCTTTACAAGGAGATTTGGAGAATATCAGGGAGTGCCAAAACAAACTTGTTTTAAACACCAAGAAAACCAAAGTTATGGTCTGTTCCACTAGGAAAAGGCCAAAACATTATGGGATACAATTAAGTATGGGAGGTGTACTAATTGAAGAAGTGGCAGAAACCAAACTATTGGGAGTGCAGCTAGACAACTGCTTATTATGGTCGTCTCAAATAACTCGTCTATGTAAAAAAAAATATTAAAACAGCATGCATAATCAGAAGGATAGCTAAATATTTACCAGGAAAAATTCTTCAGCAAATAACACAAGCATTAATTGAGAGTCAGGTGAACTACTGTTCTGTGGTCTGGGGAAATGCATCATCAAGTTAAGTTAGGAGGCTGCAGATTGCACAGAACAAAGCAGCAAGGATTGTTTTAAGGTGGAGATATGGTTCTTCTGTTGCAGTCATGCGCAATGTTATTGGTTGGTCATCAATCGACAAGATAATTGAAAAAAAACATGCTTATTTTATTTCATAATATACATCATTAAAACAGCCAAGTTCTATTCACAATGGTATTCAGTTGGTAAGAGACTGACATTCCGTAAATACTAGGAATAGTATTTACGTTCACCATCTATGCGTTATCCAGACAGAAAAGAAAATAGGCAAAAGAACATTTCAATTTAGAGCAATAAAGAAATTGAATAAATTAACTGAGCAAACCAGAAACCTTTCAATATATAAATGTAAACATTATTTTAAAACGATTGAAATATAATACATAGAATGTTGTGTGACTATAGTAGATGAAGAATCAATATTTTTTAGATTGAGTATTTATTGGGTCATTATGTTAGTATATTATGTATGTTTGTAATAGTGTGTTATATGTGAAAATGTGTTTGTATTATAAATTGTATTTTAATGTTTAAGGACTCTTGGAAGATTAGTCCAAATGGGGACTAAAAGAGATCCAAATAAAATCAAAAAATCAAATGGTTGTGATAGGAGAAAACTGAGGATGGAACAACAACATTGTAATTACTCCACAATACTAACCTAATTGACAGAGTGAAAAGAAGGAAGCCTATACAGAATACAAATATTCCAAAACATGCATCCTGTTTGCAACAAGGCACTAAAGTAAAATTGAAAAAAATGTGGCAAAGAAATTAAGATTATGTCCTGAATACAAAGTTTTATGTTTGGGGCAAATACAACACAACACTTCACTGAGTACCACTCCTCAAAATTTCTATGTGATGGTGGCTGCATCATGTTATGGGTGTGCTTGTCATCGGCAAGGACTATGGGGTTTTTTAGGCAAAATTCTAGAGGAAAACCCGGTTCAGTCTGCTTTCCAACAGACACTGGGAGACAAATTCACATTTCAGCAGGACAATAACCTAAAACACAAGGACAAATATACACTGGAGTTGCTTACCAAGATGACAGTGAATGTTCCTGAGTAGCCTAGTTAGAGTTTTGACTTAAATCAACTTGAAAATCTATGGCAAGACTTGAAAATGGCTGTCTAGCAATGATTGTACAATCCAGGTGTGGAAAGCTCTTAGAGACTTACCCAGAAAGGCTATCAGCTGTAATCACTGCCAAAGATGATCCTAACATGCATTGACTCCGTGGTGTGAATACTTATGTAAATGAGACATTTCTGCTTTTCATTTTCAATAAATATGCAAACGTTTCTAAAAACATGTTTTCACTTTGTCATTATGGGTGCAAAAAAAAAAGCAATATAATATATTTTGAATTCAAGCTGTAACAACAAAATGTGGAATAAGTCAAGTGGTATGAATACTTTCTGAAGACACTGTAGATTTTCCATTGTAACCACCCGACAGATAAATACAATAAACAAATACGTTAGTGTGTCAGCGTATCCAGTGGTGTAGTGGAGGGTATAACAGACTGAACCTAGCCCCCCGACACAAACTACTGCAGCAGAAATATTGGAGGCTGAGACAGGAGGGGTCAGGAGACACTGTGGCCCCATCTGGTGATACCCCCGGACAGGGCCAAACAGGCAGGATATAACCCCACCCACTTTGCCAAAGCACAGACCCCACACCACTAGAGGGATGTCCACAACCACCAACTTACCATCCGAAGACAAGGCCGAGTATAGACCACAACGATCTCCGCCACGGCACAACCCAAGGGGAGGAGGCGCCAACCCAGAAAGGAAGACCACGTCAGTGACTCAACCCACTCAAGTGACGCACCCCTCCTAGGGATGGCATGGAAGAGCACCAGTAAGCCAGTGACTCAGCCCCTGTAATAGGGTTAGAGGCAGAGAATCCCAGTGGAGAGAGGGGAACCGGCCAGGCAGAGACAGCAAGGGCGGTTCGTTGCTCCAGTGCCTTTCCGTTCACCTTCACACTCCTGGGCCAGACTACACTCAATCATAGGACCTACTGAAGAGATGATTCTTCAATAAAGACTTAAAGGTTGAGACCGAGTCTGCGTCTCTCACATGGATAGGCAGACCATTCCATAAAAATGGAGCTCTATAGGAGAAAGCCCTGCCTCCAGCTGTTTGCTTAGAAATTCTAGGGACAATTAAGAGGCCTGCGTCTTGTGACCGTAGCGTACGTGTAGGTATGTATGGCAGGACCAAATCGGAAAGATAGGTAGGAGCAAGCCCATGTAATGCTTTGTAGGTTAGCAGTAAAACCTTCAAATCAGCCCTTGCCTTAACAGGAAGCCAGTGTAGGGTGGCTAGCACTGGAGTAATATGATAACATTTTTGGGTTCTAGTCAGGATTCTAGCAGCCGTATTTAGCACTAACTGAAGTTTATTTAGTGCTTTATCTGGGTAGCCGGAAAGTAGAGCATTGCAGTAGTCTAACCTAGAAGAAACAAAAACATGGATACATTTTTCTGCATCATTTTGGACAGAAAATTTCAGATTTTTGCAATGTTACGTAAATGGAAAAAAGCTGTCCTTTAAACAGTCTTGATATGTTCGTCAAAAGAGAGATCAGGGTCCAGAGTAACGCCGAAGTCCTTCACAGTTTTATTTGAGACGACTGTACAACCATCAAGATTAATTGTCAGATTCAACAGAAGATCTCTTTGTTTCTTGGGACCTAGAACAAGCATCTCCGTTTTGTCAGAGTTTAAAAGTAGAAAGTTTGCAGCCATCCACTTCCTTATGTCTGAAACACAGGCTTCCAGCGAGTGCAATTTTGGGGCTTCACCATGTTTCCTTGAAATGTACAGCTGTGTGTCATCCGCATAGCAGTGAAAGTTAACATTATGTTTTCGAATGACATCCCCAAGAGGTAAAATATATAGTGAAAACAATAGTGGTCCTAAAATAGAACCTTGAAGAACACCGAAATTTACAGTTGATTTGTCAGAGGACAAACCATTCACAGAGACAAACTGATATCTTTCCGACAGATAAGATCTAAACCAGGCCAGAACTTGTCTGTGTAGACCAATATGGGTTTCCAATCTCTCCAAAAGAATGTGGTGATCGATGGTATCAAAAGCAGCACTAAGGTCTAGGAGCACGAGGACAGATGCAGAGCCTCGGTCTGATGCCATTGTAAGGTCATTTACCACCTTCACAAGTGCAGTCTCAGTGCTATGATGGGGTCTAAAACCAGACTGAAGCATGTCCTATACATTGTTTGTCTTCAGGAAGGCAGTGAGTTGCTGCGCAACAGCTTTTTAAATTTTTGGGGGGAGGAATGGGAGAATTGATATAGGCCAATAGTTTTTTATATTTTCTGGGTCAAGGTTTGGCTTTTTCAAGAGAGGTTTTATTACTGCCACTTTTAGTGAGTTTGGTACACATCCGGTGGATAGACAGCCGTTTATTATGTTTAACATAGGAGGGCCAAGCACAGGAAGCAGCTCTTTCAGTAGTTTAGTTGGAATAGGGTCCAGTATGCAGCTTGAAGGTTTAGAGGCCATGATTATTTTCATAATTGTGTCAAGAGATATAGTACTAAAACACTTGAGTGTCTCCCTTGATCCTAGGTCCTGGCAAAGTTGTGCAGACTCAGGACAACTGAGCTTTGGAGGAATATGCAGATTTAGAGGAGTCCGTAATTTGCTTTCTAATGATCATGATCTTTTCCTCAAAGAAGTTCATGAATTTATTACTGCTAAAGTGAAAGCCATCCTCTCTTGGGAATGCTGATTTTTAGTTAGCTTTGCGACAGTATCAAAAATATATATTTTTTATATACAGTAGCGTGGCTATAAAAAGTAGCGAGGCTACATACAGACACCGGTTAGTCAGGCTGATTGAGGTAGTATGTACATGTAGATATGGTTAAAGTGGCTATGCATATATGATGAAGAGAGAGTGGCAGTAGCGTAAAGAGGGGTTGTGTACAAATGTGTACTTTTGTCCCTGGCACAATCGCTGAAACATTGACATGCTGAAAGTTGTGAAGGTCACTGACTATTCTCCGGGCGAGCAACTTTCTTATTTTATGGTATATTGCTGATTGCACAATTTAATGTGAATCCCGCCATCTACGGTGTGGGGTGGAAACAGGATTCCCCCCAACTATCAAAAACAAAAGAAACTAAATAAAAAAACGTTACTTACTTACTTACTAATGTCATCCCTACACAGGCTCACTGGGAGCCTGGGAGGGCGGGCCGTCTTCCTAAGCCAGCACCCCTTGCACGTCTTCCGATGTAAAATCCCTCAATCCCAAAAACTTTTCTGCCGCAGACACAATCATTTCCAGTTTCTTAGACCTTTGAGACTTGATCCGTACAGTTTATAACTGTGGCAATGAACGCCACAAAATCCACATTTTTAACAAACTGTAACGGCCATCGTATGAAGTAGACCAAGGCGCAGCGGGTTGAGTGCTCATTTTAACGTTTTATTTGAATAAACTTGAACACTTAACAAAAATAACAACACAAACAACAGCTAAACAGTTTTGCAGACTAACCCTAGCAGTGCAAAAACAACTTCCCACAAATGCCATGACAAAAACACCCCTCTTAAATAAGACCTTCAATTAGAAGCAATGAAGAGCAGCTGCTTCCAATTGAAGGTCAACCCCCATCAACTAAACATAGAAATAGAAAGACTAGACTAGAACATAGAAATATACTAACATAGAACATTAACCAAAATCCCAGAACACTCTAAACAAACACCCCTCTACATAAACACATATCCCAACAAACCCCTAACCACATAAAACAAACACCCCCTGCCACATCCTGACCAAACTACAATAACAAATAACCCCTTTACTGGTCAGAATGTGACACAAACATATTTTGACTGGCAGAAAACATTTACTACAGGCTGTGGTGCATCCACTATCATATATTCACTTGCATCACTTGTTTTCTCAATTATTTTAATGGCCTCCGCAGAGGTGATTCGATTGGTCGCTCTAACTTTTGCCACCTCAATCTCCTTCACCGTTACAGGGTACTCCAGGAACTCGGGATAATGATCCCCACCACAATAGCAACACAGTCATCCTTCTCCACACCGTTCTTCAGTATACTCTGTTCTTCTACACACACCTGAAACATGGCCAAATGCTTTACAGTTCTTACACTGCAGTGGCTTGGGAAGGAAAACACTTATAGCGTATCTAACATAACTAAGCTTCACATGCGTACGTATTTTCTCTTTATCAAAAAACAGACGTTCTTCTTTTTCTTCATTCACCCAGCGGGTCAGACGCCAGGCACCAACCACACCAGGAATTCTCTTCAGGTTTTCAACCTGAACATCCGTCATCACCCCTGAGACGACTCCTTTGACGGGTGCTCTATTCCGAAGTTCAAAGCACAAAACTTCTGTTGTGTGGATTATTTTGAGGCCCACTGCAATCTTCCTTTGTTCTTAGAAATACAATTAATGAACAAACTGACAGACTTCACCATTTTCGACACCTCAAACGGGGCGAGCAACCTGATGGAGGCCGCCATGTTGAATCTTATTCAATTGTGTCACACCGTCGTCATATGTATTCAACGTTTTCATTGATAGTATACTTCAATGAAGTATGTAAGGGATATATATATATATATATATATATATATATATATATATATATGTAAGGGAAATATATACAATGAATTAATATTTTTATTTGAGTTAAATATTTCAAACACTTTATCTCCCTCATCTTACTCATTTTGATGCAATTTCAACATCGTACTAGGTCAGTATTTAACACCCAGCGTAGTATTGCTGCTTTTAATGCCGCATTCAAAACAAATGGGAACTCAGTCGGAGCTCGTTTTTTTCAGAGTTCCCAGTTGTTTTCAACGCACTGAAGTGGGAATTCAGAGAACGTGGCACAAGACAACTGGGAACTCTGAAAAAAATGTGTCATGACGTCAGTGATCTTCAGGTCGGAAAGCCGGAGCTCTAGAAAGATGCCTGAGTTCCCCACTTGGAATTCCGACTTGGATGACTGTTCAAACCGATTTTCCACCGAGTTACCAGTTGAAGTCGGAAGTTGGAAAATTCCTAGATCTGAGTTCCCAGATGTTTTGAACGTGGCATATGTAGTAAGCATTTTACTGTACTGTTTACACCTGTTGTATCCAGTGAAAAAGAAACTTTCATTTGATTTTTTAAAATAATTGCTCTACTTTCACAAAACTGAAAATCGGCCTGTAAAGACATTATACTTTGAGACACATACACTCGCAGGCATGCATAAACACGCATGCATGCACAATTACACACACACGCACACATTATGTTCTGTCCTCGTGCAAACCTAAAATGAACTTCCATTCAAAATCCTATTTACCCTAACCCTTAAACCTAACCCTTACAATAACCCGTAACCCAAAGCCAAAACCTAAACATAACTGCTAAACCTAACCACTAACCCCTTACCCTAACCCTAATTGTAACCCCTTGAGGGAGAATTTTCCTTGTTTTACCATCCTTGTGGGGACTTTTGGGGATTTTAGGTCTGGGTTTGTAACCCAGATCACTAGAAACATTTGGTACATTTGAAAAGGTCCTGAGAACGTGGATGCCTTCCTACCCCCAATAAATGAAAAACGAATGCCCAACACTGGGAGCGGATTCGTGATGCTCGGAGCCAGAGCGTGCTGCTTAAACCACTGCGTTAATTCACAATACTCTAGTAAGCCGCAGTAATACTGTGAATACTATTGATACCTGACTATAATAGCCCGTTTTGTTTTGTTTGTTTGTTTTGTTTGTTCGTTTTGTTTGTTTTAAGCCTTCGCCAAACCATGGCCCTAACCTTAACCACTCAGAATCAATACCTAAACTTAACCCTTGTTTTAACCCTGTAACTATGTGGAATTAACCCTGTAACCACGCAGAATTATTTTGTCAAAAATAGAAGTCGATCCGCAATACGTTGAATTTCGAAGGGAAACTATGAGATCTTGTTGTTATAACCGTCCCACTCTGACTTCTTTACCGCTTTATGATTTAGGACTGAAAGTGCCTGGTTTTGTTCTCCAGCCTGGTCATCGACAAACCATTTCTCTTCTCCATGGTAACAGGACACCCAGGTCCATTGTATCCATTGTTGGGTTAATTACAGGCTAGGTCTCAGGTTTAGAGGGAGATGCTGGCACCAGTCTTTTCTCATGGCCTCTGCTACAGTGAAGGTGACAGGGGAAATAGGGGGACAGGGCCATAGCCATCCCATAGGGACCCAGTGGATTGAGTTGAACGAGAGAGAGAGTCTCAGGATTTGTGTTACAGCCTGACAATAGCCAGCTAGCACCAATGGACCAGTGCAGAGATGCAAGGCGAGGAAGGAGCGAGGAAGGAGTCTGTAGTCTGGGACTGTGTGACAGCAAGGGGTTCAGTCTCTTTCACCTCTTCTCCTCCCTCTCTTTTTCTCTCTCTCTGTTTTAATGAGAGGTCAGTGTCACAGACCCCCCATGCTATTCTGAGTTAATTGAGCTGCTACAGAGTTTTGTGTTCATTCTGCTGGGCCTACCGCTACAAACTAGTAGGGAAGTATAGTGTGCCACCAGTAGAGGGAGGAAGAGGATCATATTTCAGAGAGTGAGAGAGAGAGAGAGAGAGAGAGAGACAGACAGAGAGAGAGAGAGAGAGAGAGACAGAGAGAGAGAGAGAGAGAGAGAGAGAGACAGAGAGACAGAGAGAGAGAGAGAGAGAGAGAGAGAGAGAGAGACAGAGAGACAGAGAGACAGCGAGACAGAGAGAGAGAGAGAGAGAGAGAGAGAGAGACAGAGAGAGAGAGAGAGAGAGAGAGAGAGAGAGAGAGAGAATTAGGTGGAAACTGAGCTGCACTTCCTAACCTCCAGCCAAATATATGACCATATTATAGACACATATTTCCCTCAGAATACACAGATCCACAAAGAATTAGAAAACAAACCCAATTTTGATCAACTCCCATATTTACTGGGTGAAATACCACAGTGTGCCATCACAGCAGGAAGATGTGTGACCTGTTGCCACAAGGTCAACCAGTGAAGAACAAACACCATTGGAAATAGAACCCATATTTATTTATTGTCCCTTTTGTACTTTAAGTATTTGCACATCGTTACAACACTGTTTGTAGACATAATATGACATTTGTAATGTCTTTATTCTTTTGTAACTTCTGTATGTGTAATGTTTACTGTTCATTTTTGTTGTTTATTTCACTTTTGTATATTATCTACTTCACTTGCTGCTTGGCAATGTTAACATTTGTTTCCCAACACCGATAAGGCCCTTAAATTGAATTGTGAGGGAGAGAGAGGGAGAGAGCGTTGTATACAAGGACATGTTTAAAACTTTAAGAAGAGGTACTTCATGATAGTAAAATGTCATTGAAGGTTTACAGTGACTGTGTTCATGTTTATATACTACAATATTTTTCTCTTTGTACATCATTTGCTATCTCCACTGTTAGATTCTTCTGTTACTTTGCATCTCTCTTTGCATGTAGGCTACATAACCATGGCCTAGTTCAGTACATCAGTTGTAAATCCAGAGAGTGAACTAAAGACCTGTATATTTTTTCTTCCTAAAATGAGTAGGGTATGTCTTGTATGCAGGATTGACAGACCAAGGTCAAAAAATCAAGTCTCGACATGGGGATAAGAAACATGCATGCAGTATTTATTTAGCGACCACATTAAATAAGACTACAAAGGTACTTCACTTATACAAAATACTAGATTCCATTCACATACAAAATAACAATAATTTACTGTATAAATTAAAATTTCACTATTTAATTTACAATTTTCATGAAAACAATGTTTAGTATTCCCCGCCAAAACCACATTTTGCCCCATATCACATAGGACTGCTCGTCTCATGAACAGAGAACATTGTAGGGTTTAAAAATTCTGGGAACTTTCCCTAAATCCCAAGGTTTTCCAGAAATCATGGCTGGAGGGTTCCAGAAATCATGGTTGGAGGGTTCCGGATCATGGTTGGAGGGTTCCGGAAATCATGGTTGGAGGGTTCCGGAAATCATGGTTGGAGGGTTCCGGATCATGGTTGGAGGGTTCCGGATCATGGTTGGAGGGTTCCGGATCATGGTTGGAGGGTTCCGGATCATGGTTGGAGGGTTCCGGATCATGGTTGGAGGGTTCCGGATCATGGTTGGAGGGTTCCGGATTTCCTGCTTATAACCCCCTGATTCAGGGAATCTTCCAACCAGGATTTGTGGAAAAGTTGGGAATTTTGCAACCCTAGTACCATGTAACATTTAGATGAACAACTGCTAAAAAGAAGAGACAGCTTCCCTTATTATTATAAGGTACTGTAGAATTGACCAGTTGACTGGAGGACATGGGAGAGAATGGAGTTGGTATTTTTCACCAGGCTATCCAAACAGATATGGCCTTGTTAGATTTAAACTGTCAGATTAGATTATTTTCTATGTTTAACAAGGACTCCTCTCTCTGATGTCCTTCATACACACAAGCTCTCTCTCTATCTCTCTCTCTCACACACACACACACACACACACACACACACACACACACACACACACACACACACACACACACACACACACACACACACACACACACACCCTCAGTCTCTCTTCCGCTCTCTTTCTACCTCTCAGCATGAACTGCTCTGAACAGCACAGACCCAGGGGCACGTGCTCTTTCTTGTCTTGCTATAATTAACATGAGTTACTGATGAGCAGACATCCAAAGTAAAACATGAGGTCACCCAGCAGACAAACATCAGAGGGGAAAATGAGGAACGTTCCCTGTATTGTGAGGCGAGGCCCCCTTATTAAGTCACAGGCACACCTAGGCTACTGTAAATCTTATCCCTCATTCCAATGTGTCAATGACTCCATCCCAAACGACACCCTATTGCGCTATAGAGGGAATAGGGTCCCTTTGGGACACAGCCATTACAATTTTGCATATAAACTGTAACCCTTTTGTTGCAGCAGGTGCTCTAAATGTAATGTTTGCCATTTGGTTTCCAGAACAACAGAACTGTGTAAAGTTTCAAACGGTTTTGGTTTCCAGAACAACAGAACTGTGTAAAGTTTCAAACGGTTTTGGTTTCCAGAACAACAGAACTGTGTAAAGTTTCAAACGGTTTTGGTTTCCAGAACAACAGAACTGTGTAAAGTTTCAAACGGTTTTGGTTTCCAGAACAACAGAACTGTGTAAAGTTTCAAACGGTTTTGGTTTCCAGAACAACAGAACTGTGTAAAGTTTCAAACGGTTTTGGTTTCCAGAACAACAGAACTGTGTAAAGTTTCAAACGGTTTTGGTTTCCAGAACAACAGAACTGTGTATTAGGTAGTTGTTGGGGAATTGATAGATTACTTGTTAGATATTGCTGCACTGTCGGAACTAGAAGCACAAGCATTTCGCTACAATCACATTAACATCTGCTAACCATGTGTATGTGACAAATAACATTTGATTTGATTTGTGTAACGTTTCAAATGGTTTTTGTTTTCCAGAACAACAGAACTGTGTAAAGTTTCAAATGATTTTGGTTTCCAGAACAGATAAGAGCCAAACTGGATGAAATACTATTTATCTATCATTGTACACCTAGAGGCAGATGGAAGCGCATGAACGTTTTGGACCAGATGAATCAGCTCTGGCTGTGTTTCTGATTGGTGGGAAAGACAAACTGAAAAGTGCTTGACCAATAGAAATAGAATCCTAACATTATTATACATATAAAACCTGCTATATAAACATATATCTCATATTGGTATGGTTTAACCTATCTTTATGGAATTACAAATTGCTGTATGCCAGAGGCACGTTAATGCATTGTGATCTTTCACATGTCCTCAAAGGTTACAGAAACACAGTGAACTGAACCAGTGTCATTAACCTGCTGTCTGCTAACACAGCGGACTACCGATGAGGGCTTTTATTCATTCACCCCATATTATTTGTGGTTTAGCTGAGAGTTGAGTGAGGTTGTTTGGGTCTGCTGAGCCCTCTGAATGTGGGAATCTGAAGCTGCTGAATATTGGGGGGAAAACCCTCCAGCCTCCCAGCTAAGTTGCAGTTCATGAGTAAGTACACAAACGACTGATGGATTTCACCATCGCTTTGAAAGAGCAGGACATATGTCACATTGAATTACACAATATACAACAGGATTTACCCCCTCCTTGTAATCAAGTGGCAACGTAAAGAGAACAATATGTTCAGTAATGTCCGAGAGGACACAAGACCACATTGAAAAGAAAAGTGGGGGAAAAAATCAAGTCTCACCCATTCTACTGTAATTCTCATTGACATAGTATGTTATACAGTGACATAGTCTGTTATAGAGTGACAGTCTGTTATAGGGTGACATAGTCTGTTATAGAGTGACAGCCTGTTATAGGGTGACATAGTATGTCATAGGGTGACGTAGTCTGTTATAGGGTGACATAGTATGTCATAGGGTGACGTAGTCTGTTATAGGGTGACATAGTCTGTTATAGGTTGACGTAGTCTGTTATAGGGTGACATAGTATGTCATAGGGTGACGTAGTCTGTTATAGGGTGGACAAGGATCCCAACTAATAGACTCAGAAACACAGGGAGGAGGGGAAGAGGGGGGAGTGGAGAGCGAGTGGAGAGAAAGTGGAGGGGAGGGAGTGCAAAGGTGAGGGAGAGGAGAGGAAGAGGAAGAGGGAGAGGGAGTGAGAGAGAGAAGCCTACAGTAGCAGGCTTGTAGAAGATACTTAAGGCTTAAACACAGTGTGTGTTCCTAATGTCACCCTACTCCCTATATAATACATTACGTCTGACCAGAACCCTATGGGCTATTTGGGACATAGCCAGTCAAACCAGATCAGAACCAACAGCTGAGTGGACGAGAGAGAGAGAGAACCTATGAGCATTTCAAAAACTATTTTAAAGGTCAAAATCATGCTTTTCATAAAATGTGATGATAATTGGATGACCCCCCCCCCCCCGATGTCAAACACTTGGATTAAGGAGGTGGAGTTATTAAGGGTATAGGGTGACATCACCATAACTCTGTCATTTTAATACACCAATGGTAACATGATATTCTCTTACCTCATTTAAATGAGTACCACCTTGTAACCAACATCGGAGAAGGTGTGTTTGGAGGGGCGTTGTTTATATAGCTAGATAGCTACTCTACTGGTGCCAACATTTGACTGTAGGGTGTCAGCCAATATAATTAAAAGTCTACCTTATTCATCTATGGCAAAGATACTTATGTCTCCTCTTTCATCTGTGTCTGGTGTTAGCTAGTTACTGGCTAGCTAGGTTTTCATCTGTGTCTGGTGTTAGCTAGTTACTGGCTAGCTAGGTTTTCAGCCAGCATGGAACACTCAAAACTCTGATGTAGTTGTCATGTCAACACATCCGTCAGTTCTGCTGTGGATCGCATCACAAGAGACACGCCAAACGGGAGATGTGCAAAAAATTAACATCATTTATGCAATGTCAATGTTGTTTTGTGTATATCCAAATTAGCTTGAGATGATTTTACTGCAACACTGCATTTAAGTTTCTTGACATAGGCGTTTCAATCTTCCTCGTAGTTAGCCATCCGCAAGCGTTTCAAATCCCCCACAAATATTATGGGTGATATTAATTTTTCATCACTCAAAAGGCTATTTTACATGGGAATCAGAATGACCTGAAAACGGCACCCTCCTCTCCTCTACCTTTCTCCTCCTTCTGTTTTCTTCCTACTTCCCTCTCCCCCTCCGTCCACCCCAAGTCATGGGAGAGACATCTGACATGGTTTCCTCCAGAGGCAGTGTGGCAGAGAGAGAGAGTGAGGAAGCGAGCAAGTGTTATTCTTTTTTTCTCTGTATGCATGTCTTTTTTTAGATTTGGTTATTCAGTCTAGGCATTATGCAGCAGTGGCACAGGCTTTCTTTCTTTATGACTTACTCATGCTATCCATTCTCCTCGCCTCAGATAGAACAGGTAAGTCACCTCTCTTCTCTCTCTCTATATCAAACACTGGCCTACATAACACACCATAGCTACAGGTAACGCATTGCTGTCTGAGAGGAAAGGGGATCCCTTTCAGGCTTAGCTGGCTGTTGTGGTTCAATAACTGCCGAGTGTCCATAGTGGTATTAATTGTACTTACATGACTGAGTTAGAGTTACATGTACCGTAATATGAAGGGGTTGGTGTCCTCGTCCCTTGATAACGATCAGGATTCAACCCCCTTTTTCTATGTGAGACACCAGTTACAGTCATTGACAGGGAATATGCATGGCTCCCTTTGTTGTTCGCAGATTATGAAATGAGGAGAGATGCGTAGTCTGCCATTTTGTGCCCCACTTGGAAACAGTTACAATGGAAGACCTGCATTCTGGAGGAGTCCCGTGGAAACTGAAATCTGATTTGGCCCCAGCCAACCCCTGTCTTTAGAGGAGGACTTCAATAATCTTTCAGACATCCACGGAGAGACAATGGAATTAGAACCCCAAGAATATGAGTGCCCTGCAGTAAAATGTCCACCTTGAGCTGTTTGTACATCTACTCTCCTCTCCTGCCTTGTACACAGCAGACACAGACAGCCCTGTCTGGACCATTTTGGTAGTAGTCTCTCAGTGAGTCAGTGAATCAGTCATTAGTTAGCATGTTAACTTTGTAGCTCAGTGCCCCATGGAGTCTCATTGGTTTGGGGCGGCCAGCTCTGTTGCTAGCTCTGGTACGGTAGGCCCTGGTACAGGGTTCAGTAGTGATGGCGGTAGTAGACCAGACTGCAGTTCCCTAGTTGCCCACCAGAGGGCTGAGGTCTCCGTGGTGGTTCTTTAGCTTTTTCTTGAAAAGAGAGATGGTGGAGGGCTGGTAAAGGATGATCCAGGGCTCAGACCCAGAACTCTGACCGCTGCAGCTCTCTGAACCACTGATGGTCGGGATGTTGGGAGATCTGGAAGAGAGGAGGGGGAGAGAGGGGGGGGGAGGAGGAGAGAGGGAAAAGGTAATGGGAGGGAAGGAGGGCGAAGAAGAGAAAGAGGGACACAGAGAGACACAGAGACAGAGAATAGTAACAGTAGGTTATAAATTCCATTAGCTTGTGGCTCTTACAACCTTCAAAAGACATCACTATACTTCAACTATACTTCTGTTACACTCTGAGGCTTTAGTACAATACAACTTGACAACTTTATTGTTCATAAATTACAGTGAACAACAGGAAATGTAATACTTACTTGACTGTGACGTGAAGCAGTAGTTTGGTCACCATGACAATGACTGTCAGAGTCAGGAGAGCAGCCAGAGTGTAGATGGTCCACTCTGACAACACACAAACATAGAATTTACCTCAGAGACTTTAGAGGAATACATACCAGTTAGCACTTCTAGAGAATCCGGAGGGATTTTATAGACCCTCAGATCAGAAAGATATACAAGGGGGCTATAAAACAAAAATAGTCTGGCAGATCTAGACCATATGAGTTTGTACAGTACTATCATGCTTGTACTGCCAGCACACATGTTATCCCAAAGACCTTTATCAGAACATATTCTGACGGCAAAATATTAGTACACACGTTATTACATCAGCGTTATATATCCGACAATATCTGGCCCAGGTCTCACACCTTCTTCATTACACATGATGTACATGGTGAACAATAACTTGTTTAAATACATCCATGCACATGTCATGAAAACATAGTGAGACCACGTAGCTATAACAAGGAACCCTATAGGAGAAAGCCTTCAGTTAAATCTAAAAGGATTTAGTAGGTATTACCTATGCCCTTTGTTAATGTACATCCCTGAGTGGAAATAGTACAAATCCCTGAGTGGAAATAGTACAAATCCCTGAGTGGAAATAGTACAAATCCCTGAGTGGAAATAGTACAAATCCCTGAGTGGAAATAGTACAAACCCCTGAGTGGAAATAGTACAAATCCCTGAGTGGAAATAGTACAAATCCCTGAGTGGAAATAGTACAAACCCCTGAGTGGAAATAGTACAAATCCCTGAGTGGAAATAGTACAAATCCCTGAGTGGAAATAGTACAAATCCCTGAGTGGAAATAGTACAAATCCCTGAGTGGAAATAGTACAAATCCCTGAGTGGAAATAGTACAAACCCCTGAGTGGAAATAGTACAAACCCCTATCAGAGAGAAAGGTATGGTGAGAGAGAGAGACGGAGGGAAGGCTGGAGAGAGATGATGATGTCTACATACTAGAGGTGTATCCGTTGGTACCGTTGGGTCCGACCTACTGACCTGGCATGTTGTGGTCCGGTTTACCAGGACTGGATGTTATCACGTAGAGGATCTGTGAGGAGCGACCGTTAGTCTTCTCCGTTACTCCTCCCAGCTGAGGCTCCACCGTACTGGTGTCCTCTTCCTCCTCCTCCTCTTCCTCATCCATAGGCCTGGTGTCCAGGCCTCTCAGAGCTGAAACAACAACAATAACAACAACACACATCAGAATGTTTCCATGTGTCTACCTGTGGCTGCTACTGCATTTGTCCCCAAACCAGGAACACTTGGTTTTCTTCATGTCATAAAAATACTAAAAGTCAAGACATGGATGTCTAAATCAGGAAAATGTTGAGTCCTTATGAGATGACGAAACATCCTGGAAGTTAATTAATCTCATTCCTTATCTCTACCATGACTGGTGACCTGACTGAATCTTTACCAGAAGTAAACCAAATACTACAGTTTGAGTTGTCTCCACACAACAGAATGCTGCGCTGCCGCTGCTTCGTTCCTCAGACGTCATCTAAGAGCGTTTATCCTCCTCAACTGAGGGTGAAATTACCATAGCACCGCTCAGCACCCTATGGATGTAGTAACATACTGTTTGGAATTTACATCCATCCATCTTAGCCTCAAGTGGAGTCTCTCAAGGGGAGTCTCTCTTTCTCTCTCTCTGTTTCTCTCTCAGCGTAGCTCTCTCTCTCTCTCTCTCTCTCTCTTTCTCTGTAGCTCTCTCTCTCAATTCAAGTCAAGGGGTTTTATTGGCATGGGAAACATATGTTTACATTACAAAAGTAAGTGAAATGGACAAATAAAAGTGAAGTAAACAAAAAGTGAACAGTAAACATTACACTCACACAAGTTCCAAAATAATAAATGTTAGGTCAGTCACAGTGGTCAGGTATTCTGCCACTGTGTACTCTCTGTGTACTCTCTGTTTAATGCCAAATAGCATTCGTTTTGGATAATTCTGTCCAATGTGTCAAGTAATGATCTTTTTGTTTTCTCATGATTTGGTTGGGTCTAATTGTGTTGCTGTCCTGGGGCTCTGTTTGTGTTTGTGAATAGTCCCAGAACCAGCCTGCTTAGGGGACTCTTCTCCAGGTTCATCTCTCTGTAGGTGATGGCTTTGCTATGGAAGGTTTGGGAATCGCTTCCTTTTAGGTGGTTGTAGAATTTAACGTCTCTTTTCTGGAATTTGATCATTAGCGGGAATTGGCCTAATTCTGCTCTCTATGCATTATTTGGTGTTTTACATTGTACACTGGGGATATTTTTGCTGAATTCTGTCAACTGGACCTTTTTTGGAAAACCATTATTTTTGTCTTAATGAGATTTACTGTCAGGGTCCAGGTCTGACAGAATCTGAGCAGAATATCTAGGTGCTAATGTAGGCCCTCCTTGGTTGGGGACAGAAGTACCAGATCATCAGCAAACGGTAGACATTTGACTTCAGATTCTAATAGGGTGAGGCCGGGTGCTCCAGACTGTTCCAGTGCCCTCGCCAATTTGTTGATATATATGTTGAAGAAAGTGGGGCTTAAGCAGCATCCCTGTCTCACCCCACGGTCCTGTAGAAATAAATGTTTTTTTGCCAGTTTTAACTGCACTCTTGTTGTATGTGTACATGGATTTTATAATGTTGTTTGTTTTTTCCCCCCAACAACACATTCCAACAATTTGTATAGCAGACCCTCATTCCATTTTTAAGTCAACAAAGCATGAAAAGACTTTGCCTTTGTTTTGTTTTGTTTGTTTGTCAATTAGGGTGTGCAGGGTGAATACGTGGTCTGTTGTATGGTCATTTGGTAAAAAGACAATTTGACATTTGCTCAGTACATTGTTTTCACTGTGGAAATGTACAAGTCTGCTGTTAATGATAATGCAGAGGATTTTCCCAAGGTTGCTGTTGATGCATATCCCACGGTAGTTATTGGGATCAAATTTGTCTCCACTTTTGTGGATTGGGGCGATCAGTCCTTGGTTCCAAATATTGGGGTAGATGACAGAGCTGAGGATGATGTTAAAGAGTTTAAGTACAGCCAATAAAAATGTGTGGTCTGTGTATTTTATCATTTTATGTAGGATACCATCAACACCACAGGCCTTTTTGGGTTGGTGGGTTTGTATTTTGTCCTGTAGTTCATTCAATGTAATTGGAGAATCCAATGGGTTCTGGTAGTCTTTAATAGCTGATTCTAAGATTTGTAATTGATCATGTATATGTTTTTACAGTTTATTCTTTGTTATAGAGCCAAAAAGATTGGAGAAGTATTTTATCCATACATCTCCGTTTTGGATAGATAACTCTCCGTGTTGTTGTTTGTTTAGTGTGTTCTAATTTTCCCAGAAGTGATTAGATTCTATGGATTCTTCAATTACATTGAGCTGATTTCTGACGTGCAGTTCCTTTTTTCCCGTAGTGTATTTATGTATTGTTTTAGTGATTCACCATAGTGAAGGCATAGACTCAGGTTTTCTGTGTCTCTATGTTTTTGGTTGGACAGGTTTCTCAATTTCTTTCTTAGGTTTTTGCATTCTTCACCAAACCATTTGTCATTGTTGTTCATTTTCTTCGGTTGTCTGCTTGAAAAAAAAAAAATTGATAGGGAAGCTGATCAAATATACTGTTTAGGCTTTCTACTTCCACATTTGCACCTTCACTATTACAGTGAAATGTTTTGTTCAGGAATTGTCTGAAAGGGATTGAATTTGTTGTTGCCTAATTGTTTTTTGGACGGTTTCTGCACTACTTTTCTTCCATCTATAGCATTTCTTAATATTACTTTTGGCTTTGATACCTCGTGATTGAGCATAGCTCTATTCAAGTAGACTGTGATTTTGCTGTGATCTGATAGGGGTGTCAGTAGGAAGACTGTGAACGCTCTGAGATACTCTGGGTTGAGGTCGGTGATAAAGTAGTCTACAGTACTACTGCCAAGGAATGAGCTGTAGGTGTACCTACCGTAGGAGTCTCCTCAAAGCCTACCATTGACTGTGTACAGACCCAGCGCATGACAGAGCTGCAGGAGTTGTGACCCATTTTCGTTGGTTGTTTTGTCATAGTTGTGTCTAGGGGGGCATATTTGGGAGGGAATACTGCCACCTCCAGGTAGCTGTTTGTCCCCATGTGTGCTGAGAGTGTCAGGTTGTTGTCCAGTTCTGGCATTTAGGTCGCCACAGACTAGTATGGAAATGGTTGATATCCCCCTCCAGGATGGAGAAGCTGTCATCGTTAAAGTATGGGGATTATGTATCTCTCTCTGTAGCTCTCTCTCTCTCTGTATCTCTCTGTATCTCTCTGTATCTCTCTCTTTCTGTATCTCTCTCTCTGTCTCTCTCTGTATCTCTGTATCTCTCTCTCTCTCTATCTCTGTAGCTCTCTCTCTCTCTCTGTAGCTCTCTCTCCCTCTCTCTCTCTGTATCTCTCTCTCTCTCTCTCTCTCTGTATCTCTCTCTTTCTGTATCTCTCTCTCTGTCTCTCTCTGTATCTCTCTCTCTGTCTCTCTCTGTATCTCTGTCTCTATCTGTATCTCTCTCTCTGTAGCTCTCTCTCCCTCTCTCTCTCTGTAGCTCTCCCTCTCTCTCTCTCTCTCTGTATGGGTGGTTGTGTTTGGGTGCTTTGGTGGGTGGTTATGTGTGTGGGTGGTTGTGTGTAGGGGGTTGTGTATGTGATTTCTAGCCCTGTAGGCTCTTAGCTATAATGTCAACCATATAAACTAACTCAGAGAGAGTAGTGCTGAGAGCTCTTTTCCTTAAAGTAATGGACCTGAAACAATAGTGGATGTTTACAACAGTTTGGTCTAAACAGAGAATTTCTACTTATCAGTAAATACTTTGATTCTATTATGAGTGTGTGATAAAAATGTGTGTTCAGATTGAGAGGTGACGTGTACATCAATAGAGAATAAAGATAGTGATGTGTTAATAAAATACACCGATATACCAGCATCATTAATGAGTGCACAATAACAACATGTCTAGATAGAAGCAATGCTTGCTATGCAGCAACATGCACCCTGTGAATTAGTATGTTTTCCTAGAAAAACAAAACATTTAAATATGCAACACCAATATCACCTGCTGCTGTGAGGCATTGGCTAGCAAATGAGAAGAGAAAAGGTGCCTGCCAGCGGCATTGTTTGGAGTCTCCCCTGCCTGTCTTCCCCCCCTACCTCTCGCTGTGTGTGTGTGGTTGTGTGTGTGGTGTGTCTGGTGTGTGTGGTGTGTGGTGTGTGTGTGTGTGTGTGTGTGTGTGTGTGTGTGTGTGTGGTGTGGTGTGTGTCGTGTGTGTGTGGTGTGTGTCGTGTGTGTGTGGTGTGTCTGGTGTGTGTGTGTGTGGTGTGGTGTGTGTCGTGTGTGTGTGTGTGTGTGTGGTGTGTGGTGTGTGTGTGTGTGGTGTGTGTGTGTGTGTGTGTGTGGTGTGTGTGTGTGTGTGTGTGTGTGTGTGGTGTGTGTGTTGTGTGTGTGTGTGTGTGTGTGTGTGTGTGTGTGGTGTGTGTGTGTGTGTGTGTGTGTGGTGTGTGTGTGGTGTGTGTGTGTGTGTGTGTGTGTGTGTGTGTGTGTGTGTGTAGTGTGTGTGTGTGTGTGTGTGTGTGTAGTGTGTGTGGTGTGTGTGTAGTGTGTGTGTGTGTGTGTGTGTGTGTGTGTGGTGTGGTGTGTGTGTAGTGTGTGTGGTGTGTGTGTAGTGTGTGTGTGTGGTGTGTGTGTGTGTGTGTGGTGTGTGTGTGTGTGTGGTGTGCGGGCGGGCGGGCGGGCGGGTGTTCGGGCGGGTGGCGTGGTTGCTATGCAAAACCCTGCCATGGACCCAGGATACCAGGATGTCAGCCTGCACCTGTTCATGCACATTATAACTACCGGAGAGAAATGGGAAATGCATTTCTTCATGTGGTTCTCTGTGTGTGTCTATGTGGTTCAGTCGGTGTGCTGCTGGGACTGAAATCATTCAGAGAGAGATCTGGAAATTATTATCTCCTCTGCTATCTTAGCTACTATAAAAACTTTGTTTTTGTACAACTGTTACAATTGTTTAGACAACCTCCAAACAACCTCCAAACAACCTCTGTGTGGGTGATATCATGTTGATGATCAGATTTGAGAACAATACCTTAAACCTACTCTGACAGGGAGTTTGAATAGAACGTCACCTGTTGATTTTACTAGTAAAAATCCCGAGCTACAGCATGTCTACATGTCTCTTACCTTGGTATGTGACAGCAAACCCTGTGTCTGGTTGGTTCGGTCTGTGTGTGTGTGTGTGTGTGTGTCTGTGTGTGTGTCTGTGTGTGTGTCTGTGTGTGTGCGTGTGCGTGTGTGTGTCTGCGTGTGCGTGTGCGCGTGTGTGTGTGTGTGTCTGTGTGTGTGTGTGTGTGTGTGTGTGTGTGTGTGTGTGTGTGTGTGTGTGTGTGTGTGTGTGTGTGTGTGTGTGTGTGTGTGTGTGTAAACCCACCTTGATATGTGACAGCGAAGCCCTGTGCCTGGTTGGTTCGGTCTGAGTAGAAGTAGAGGATAACAAAGTCTCCAGTGACGTTGACCAGCTCCCGGGGAGGGGTACGGCCGTCAAACCTCGCCACCACCTGATCAATCAATCAACCAATCAACCGATCAATCAACCAATCAATAAATCAACCAATCAATAAATCAATCAATCAATCAACCAACCAACCAACCAATCAACCAATCAATAAATCAACCAACCAACCAATAAACCAATCAATAAACCAACCAACCAACCAACCAACCAACCAACTAACCAACCAATCAACCAATCAATAAATCAACCAACCAACCAATAAACCAATCAATAAATCAATCAACCAACCAACCAACCAACCAATCAATCAACCAACCAATCAATCGATCAATCAACCAATCAATAAATCAACCAATCAATCGATCAATCAACCAATCAATAAATCAAACAATCAATCAATCAACCAACCAATCAATAAATCAACCAATCAATAAATCAATCAATAAATCAACCAACCAACCAATCAATCAACCAATCAATAAATCAACCAACCAACCAATCAATCAACCAATCAAACTTTATTTTGTAACGTATAGCACATGTCATACAAGGAAGCAATACAACATTCTTCACAGCACCAATACATAACTACAATGACTAATAGAGATAAAGAGATACTATTGGAGATAATAAAAGTAATAACAGCTACCTGGTTGGTGTAGCCGTCCAGCAGTTCAACCATGTCTGTCTGGTCCGAGATGTCAAAGAAGGTGAAGTTGAACAGGATCACGGAGGCTCCAGGGACCTAATAATAATAATTAGACATATAGAAACCATATATATTATTAATACACGTTTATATCATTATATATAGCTTTACAATAGGTTTTATATATAGCTTTACAATACGATTTACAATAGGCAAGAAACAGAGAAAAAAAAACTAACGCAGCATTCTAAACAAAACAGCAACCTAAAGGACTGGGATATTGGGTAGGAGAGAGGCCTTAACAGTAAAAGAGTACAGATCCAAGACGTACCTGGACAGTCCAGTAGCAAACCCTCCCAGCTCCATACTTATCAGGGAAGTCAGGGGAGTAAACCACTCCAGAGGGAGCAGAGTAGTTACCTCCGCATGCCCCCACTCGAGCTGCAGTTAAACAGACAGAAAACACTTGACTTAATAACGCTTTCATTATTGACGTTTGCATTGTGCAAAGTTTATAAGTCTTTCAGACAAGTGTGTTTGTTTATGTTGTTATAGCCTTTAGCTGTTCTGTTATGTATTTGATGTTTTATGTGGACCCCAGGAAGAGTAGCTGCTGCATGTAGCTAATGGGGATCCTATTCAACTAAACTAAACCCTGTCTTACAACTCACCCCAGTGACTCATATGTAAACTAAACCCTGTCTTACAACTCACCCCAGTGACTCATATGTAAACTAAACCCTGTCTTACAACTCACCCCAGTGACTCATATGTAAACTAAACCCTGTCGTACAACTCACCCCAGTGACTCATATGTAAACTAAACCCTGTCTTACAACTCACCCCAGTGACTCATATGTAAACTAAACCCTGTCTTACAACTCACCCCAGTGACTCATATGTAAACTAAACCCTGTCGTACAACTCACCCCAGTGACTCATATGTAAACTAAACCCTGTCTTACAACTCACCCCAGTGACTCATATGTAAACTAAACCCTGTCGTACAACTCACCCCAGTGACTCATATGTAAACTAAACCCTGTCTTACAACTCACCCCAGTGACTCATATGTAAACTAAACCCTGTCTTACAACTCACCCCAGTGACTCATATGTAAACTAAACCCTGTCGTACAACTCACCCCAGTGACTCATATGTTGTCAGAGTTATTATAGAAACCACATACAACAGACTCTCTCAATGATGTGGTGGCAGGTAGCCTAGTGGTTAGAGCGTTGGACTTGCAACCACAAGGTTGCAAGATCAAAGCAAGATCAAGCTGACAAGGTAAAAACCTGTCGTTCTGCCCCTGAACAGGCAGTTAACCCACTGTTCCTAGGCCGTCATTGAAAATAAGAATTTGTTCTTAACTGACTTGCCTAGTTAAATAAAGGTTTTAAAAAATGATTCAGAGTGGAATGAAGAGTTTTCAACACATAGTGGAAAGATGAGACTGGAATGAGCAAGACACATTTGATCGTTACTGTAATCATGTTCAGCTGCGAAATCTGTCTCTCATTATCTAGCAGTTGTCTGCCATAAACTGGATGCTTGTGTAGCCTATTAAACAGAAATGTAGCATGTATTGTTCAGCCAAAATCAGCAAACTGTTTTATGACAACAAAGGGAGAAATATAACATTCTCTTCACATGACCGTTCTAATAAGTATGTTTTGAGATGGTGGTACGATACGTCCATATTGATTTATCTAACTTCTTTTCAACGTTGGTTCTGAGATCATCTATTCAATGGTTTGTGGAGTATTGATGTGTCAGTTTACTGGAATGTCATCTTTTGAAAATACAGTTTTATTTCTCCATGCACCAGAAAATACTCCACTTTGTACACATTAGGTGAAGCACCATATAACTATTTTGAGCACCATAGAAACACCGGTGGGAAGTTATAGTTGGTTTAGATCATGTGTAGTGGACAAGACCAGGGCAAATGATCTACTCACTGTCAAACATGTACACAGACCGAAGCAAATGATGTCCTACTCACTGTCGAAGACGATGACCCATCCATCTCCCCCACAAGGCTGGGTGTGGTCACCGAAACACACGTGGTTGCATTCCATGCTGGGCGCCTTGCCATGGAGACGCAGGTCCAGGTCGTTGCCACAGAAACAGGCATAACCCGACTCCATCCCGGCAAGCTTTGGAACAGAGAGAGAAATGCAAATCAATCAACAGATTAGAAATTCTAATCTAACTTTATTTGTTTAGCACTTGTGTAACGCTTCACAAGAGGGTCAGGCCTTCACCTTGACAAAGCACTGAGAAAGAAATAATCATTTGGATGAGAGAAAGAAACAAAAAAAATATAATAATAATTAAGAGGAATCAGATTTTAGAGGAGAGCCTGAACCTCCATAGAGCAACACTTATGGAGTGATACTAGCGCCAACAGAAATGTAACGTGAATCCAATCAGTCCATAAAGTCTGGATAGCAGATAAGCCGGAGCAAGACAGATATGGCACATGATCACAGTTATAGTACCATCTAATGTTAATAGGCTTGCAGAATGATTCCATACAACCCCCCCCCCCCAAAAAAAGATTGTTTTTCTGTACAGAAATGAAGTGATTTTAGTGTCTAAAGCCATCAGGCATTTGATGATAATAATGTGGTCTGGTGTAGTTCAGTGCTTCGAGACAAACAGAAACAGTTACTCACTTTGGATATGTCCCAAAAGGCACCCAACCTATTTCCTATATAGTGCACTACTTTTGACCAGAGCCCTATCGGTCAAAAGTAGTGCATTACATAGGGAATGGAGTGTTATCTGGGATGCAAGGTGACCCTTTGAGTACCATCTACACATCAGAGGGCTAAATCAACCAGCCTGAAATAGTATGGCCCTCAGACCGTTTAACCTTCATCTCTTAGTCAAACACAGCAAACATTTCCTAAAGCCGTGCTGCGCTGGGCTGCATTAAAATGAGAGAAAGAACTACAGGGTGAGTTCCAAATGGCACTCTGTTCCCTATGTGCCCTCCTCTCCTAGGGCCCTGGACAAAAGTAGTATCCTATAAAGGGAATAGGGTGCCATTTGGGATTTGGATGATAGTCAAAACTCTTTAAGCATGTTGAACTTCCTTCCAGAATTCAGATGGAACCTAGTCATGCTCAGCACCGAGTGTACACACACACACACACACGCACGCGCACGCGCACACACACACACACACACACACACACACACACACACACACACACACACACACACACACACACACACACACACACACACACACACACACACACACACACACACACACACACACACACACACACACCACTGCTCCAGTGTCTCCCGTTAAAAGAGGACCATTATATAATGTTTCTTCCCATAAATGAATTCATACGAAGGTACAGCATCACTTTCCCTCATTCTGAAAATGTTCTCATGAAGCTGGAATTTATAAAGCCAGGATCCTCTGTGTGTGTAAGTGTGTGTGTGTCCAACTCTGCCAACCGATCCAAAACTAAAGGCTGTGGGACATGAATCACTGCTTCATCATTACCTATTTATCAGGTAAACAAGAAAGGACTTCGGATGAAAACCCAACGTGAATTCCTTTGCGTTAGCGAGCAGAAAATGTTTGCTCAGGGCTTCTTAATCACTGACTGTCTGACTGACTCATGATTGAATATGGTTGTTTGTCATAGTGTAGTCAGTTAAGAGATAGATGTGGCGGTCTCAGGCCACATTGCATCACAACACACCATACTACATCACATCACATCAGTGTCATCTGTGGAGAGGGACTGACACGCACACACACACACACAGACAGACAGACAGGCACACATGCACGCATAAGACACAAACACACACACACACGGACTGACTGTCACTGCTCATCAGCGCAGAGGGCGTCTGAGAGATGGGTCTGACCCAGGTCTAACCGGATGTGTTCACACACAACACAAACACCTGCCACTGTTTAGTGTAACCATGGTCAGTAGACAATAGAAGGCCAGTGTAACCGTGGTCAGTAGACAATAGAAGGCCAGTGTAACCGTGGTCAGTAGACAATAGAAGGCCAGTGTAACCGTGGTCAGTAGACAATAGAAGGCCAGTGTAACCGTGGTCAGTAGACAATAGAAGGCCAGTGTAACCGTGGTCAGTAGACAATAGAAGGCCAGTGTAACCGTGGTCAGTAGACAATAGAAGACCAGTGTAACCATGGTCAGTAGACAATAGAAGGCCAGTGTAACCATGGTCAGTAGACAATAGAAGGCCAGTGTAACCATGGTCAGTAGACAATAGAAGACCAGTGTAACCATGGTCAGTAGACAATAGAAGGCCAGTGTAACCATGGTCAGTAGACAATAGAAGGCCAGTGTAACCATGGTCAGTAGACAATAGAAGACCAGTGTAAACTTGGTCAGTAGACAATAGAAGACCAGTGTAACCGTGGTCAGTAGACAATAGAAGGCCAGTGTAACCATGGTCAGTAGACAATAGAAGACCAGTGTAACCGTGGTCAGTAGACAATAGAAGGCCAGTGTAACCGTGGTCAGTAGACAATAGAAGGCCAGTGTAACCGTGGTCAGTAGGCAATAGAAGGCCAGTGTAACCATGGTCAGTAGACAATAGAAGGCCAGTGTAACCGTGGTCAGTAGACAATAGAAGGCCAGTGTAACCATGGTCAGTAGACAATAGAAGGCCAGTGTAACCATGGTCAGTAGACAATAGAAGGCCAGTGTAACCGTGGTCAGTAGACAATAGAAGGCCAGTGTAACCGTGGTCAGTAGACAATAGAAGGCCAGTGTAACCGTGGTCAGTAGACAATAGAAGGCCAGTGTAACCGTGGTCAGTAGACAATAGAAGGCCAGTGTAACCGTGGTCAGTAGACAATAGAAGGCCAGTGTAACCGTGATCAGTAGACAATAGAAGGCCAGTGTAACCGTGGTCAGTAGACAATAGAAGGCCAGTGTAACCGTGGTCAGTAGACAATAGAAGGCCAGTGTAACCGTGGTCAGTAGACAATAGAAGGCCAGTGTAACCGTGATCAGTAGACAATAGAAGGCCAGTGTAACCGTGGTCAGTAGGCAATAGAAGGCCAGTGTAACCGTGGTCAGTAGACAATAGAAGGCCAGTGTAACCGTGATCAGTAGACAATAGAAGGCCAGTGTAACCGTGGTCAGTAGACAATAGAAGGCCAGTGTAACCGTGGTCAGTAGACAATAGAAGACCAGTGTAACCGTGGTCAGTAGACAATAGAAGGCCAGTGTAACCGTGATCAGTAGACAATAGAAGGCCAGTGTAACCGTGGTCAGTAGACAATAGAAGGCCAGTGTAACCGTGGTCAGTAGACAATAGAAGGCCAGTGTAACCGTGGTCAGTAGACAATAGAAGGCCAGTGTAACCGTGGTCAGTAGACAATAGAAGGCCAGTGTAACCGTAGTCAGTAGACAATAGAAGGCCAGTGTAACCATGGTCAGTAGACAATAGAAGGCCAGTGTAACCATGGTCAGTAGACAATAGAAGGCCAGTGTAACCGTGGTCAGTAGACAATAGAAGGCCAGTGTAACCGTGGTCAGTAGACAATAGAAGGCCAGTGTAACCATGGTCAGTAGACAATAGAAGACCAGTGTAAACTTGGTCAGTAGACAATAGAAGACCAGTGTAACCGTGGTCAGTAGACAATAGAAGGCCAGTGTAACCATGGTCAGTAGACAATAGAAGGCCAGTGTAACCGTGGTCAGTAGACAATAGAAGGCCAGTGTAACCATGGTCAGTAGACAATAGAAGACCAGTGTAACCATGGTCAGTAGACAATAGAAGGCCAGTGTAACCATGGTCAGTAGACAATAGAAGGCCAGTGTAACCATGGTCAGTAGACAATAGAAGGCCAGTGTAACCATGGTCAGTAGACAATAGAAGGCCAGTGTAAACATGGTCAGCACCAGTGAGAACATACATTTTCAGCTGTCTGTTATGCGTCGTCATTTGATGCGTCACTGAATTCATTTGAAATGTGAGGATGGTTAAAAACATAGAAATTCAGAGTCTAGAACAGTGGTCACCAACGAGTCGATCGCGATCGACTTGTCGATCTCCAAGGCATTTCTAGTGGATCGCCAAACATTTCTGTAAAAAACCCAACGATAAAGCCTTGTGTTCCTATTTTTTATTGGTCTCGAGGTGTTGGTGATAGGTGCAGCCAATTCAGCTGCCCTGCGCGCCAGGTAGGCAAACTGTTGCCATTTCATGTGTCTGAAGGTACAAACTCTGCCTTCCCTTTCCTGGAGAGAAAGTCAAGTGCACGATGCCTCCGCTGGCCAATCAGACTGCTCAGATGACCGAGTCTGCAGTAACGTAGGAGTCATAACACGGAACCCAAAGCGGCTGTGCGCATGCGCCATAGTGCATACATGTATTTTGTCCCCCCACACCAAACGTGATCACGACATGCAGGTTAAAATATCAAAACCAACTCTGAACCAATTATATTAATTTGGGGACAGGTCAAAAAGCATTAAATATTTATGGAATTTTAGCTAGCTAGCTTGCACTTGCTAGCTAACTTGTCCTATTTAGCTAGCTTGCTGTTACTAGATAATTTGTCCTGAGATATTAACATTGAGTTATTATTTTACCTGAAATGCACAAGGTCCTCTACTCCGCCAATTAATCCACACATAAAACGGTCAACCGAAACGTTTCTAGACATCTCTCCTCCTTCCAGGCCTTTTCTTCTCTTGACTTTATATTGCGATTGGCAACTTTCATAAATTAGGTGCATTACTGCCACTGACCTCATTTGTCTTCCAGTCACCCAAATGGGTTTAACCAATGAGGAGATGTGGCATGTGGGTACCTGCTTCTATAAACCAATGAGGATATGGGAGAGGCAGGACTTGCAGCGCGATCTGCGTCACAAATATAACTGACCTCTATTTTTGCCCTTGGCAATGCAGACACTCGTTGAAACGTGCGAGCAGTGTGGGTGCAATAATTGAATAATATAGATTTCTAAATTTATTTTGCAATGCTCGCGCACGCGACGCGAGCGGTGTAGTCAGGGTATTAGCCCTTGGCAACGCAAACGCTCGTTGGCATGCGCGAGCAGTGTGGGTGCAATATGTCATGACGTGGCCCTCTTTGGGTATAGCGAGCACCATCCCCCTCTCTATCTCTCACCACCTCTCTCTTCCCCCTACACCCAGGCTCTGTTATCGCAGGTCATAAATTCCTAGAGGAGTCTCTCTCCTCATGGCCAGGCAGTATAGAGAGAGAAGGTTTCACAGGAGAACAAAGGAACCTCTTCTCCATCATAGAACTTGAGAACTGAACAATGTCTATGTTTTGGAGAATGTGTACACAGTCGGGGGAGAATCAAGCTACGACCGGTCCATTTCATTTAATGTTTGTGAAACTCATGAGCGACAATACAGCCACATTACCATAACTTTGTTTATACAAGAGTCTCAGTTGTGAGGCTTGCATCTAATTGTTGTATAAAATGAATGAGTAAAGATGAAACTATTTGTGAAATGATGCAATGTGATTATAAACTGTTTAATGAAGGAAACTCCAATTTCCTTTGGAGTTTAACTAAGTCATTGGCCCGCCCCATGAGCACAGACATTGATCTGGGACAGCCCTTTCCTACTGTTCTGGATATAATCCCCACCTTGGGAATTTCCCTGGAGACCAAGCTTACCTCGATTACCGAGAGGGCTAAGGTTTGAGTAGAGACCATAAAATCTGAGTATAAGCTAAGGTTGTAATGGTTGTTGAAACTCTGAGACTATCGATACAGACAGAATAAGAGCAAATCTTCTATATTAATTACTGGTCTGCAGCTAGGAATTGTGTACCATTGAATGCGAAGGCTGACAACTGCCCAAAAATCTATTCTATAAGAACATTTCTGAATGGGACTCTGAAGTATCCATTCTAACCACAAAAGATGAGCAGATGAACTTCCAACAGACAGAAGGACGATTCCAACAGAGATCACGACGACACCCTGAGCGTAAATATATATATATTGATTGCAATTATTCCCTGAATGAGTGAGCGTTCAGGTGCAAAGGATTAGTTTTTCAATTGTTATAATTATCAACTGTGTGGTATCTTTTGTCTTTCACGCCCTTCTCAGTACCTTTGTCTACCAAGCCGCCATACCGGTTTAGCCCACTAGGGCACATCCCCTATCATTTCCTTGTAACCATATCTACTTTATTTGTATGTTGATGCATTTCTGTGATTATTTAGTTAGTTAATAAATAAATGATTAAGACAATTGATGTATGGATGATTCATAGTGAAGACTGAGTTCGTGCAGATAACCAACAATTTACGACGTTTGGAATGAGACTAACGTGAGGTAAAGAATAATTCATTAATTAGAAGACTAATTGATCAGATATTAAAATATCAGAAAGTTATATTAGGAAAATTATAACTTTGTAATCTGAAGATTTTCCTTGGTGCCCTGACTTCCTAGTTAATTACATTTACATGATTCGTATAATCACGTAATAATAATTACAGAGAATTGATTTGATAAAATAACAGTCTTCAGTTTAATGATGCCAAAGACACGACAAATAATTGAATAATATAGATGTCTAAATTTATTTTGCAACGCTCACCCACGCGACGCGAGCGGAGTAGTCAGCCTGTAAAAGAAAGCTACGGCAAAATTGAAACTGTGAGATTTCAAAACGTTTAAAACCATGACTAGAGAGAGACTGTCAACGAATACAGCAAAGAGCTGCTGCTTTTATGAGTGAGTTCATGTTTAGGTTCTTACTCAGATCTGTCAACACTGTATTCAACACTTTAATAAGCCATAAAATGCACATTCTTCTTATTTCCACTCAGCACTACAACAAGCAGTGCAGCTGTAATGAATGAGTAGGAAAGTGTATCTATAGGCTTGCGTTGTTGTTATTATTAGCAGCTTGGGTCTTTTTTAATATCAAGGAATATTTCACTTTCTCTGTTCATAGGAGTAACAACGTGAATTTGTGCATGAAGCAGAAATAATGCGGTGTGACTCGAGTTTCGCCATCAGCTGGAAGACGGTGTTCCTTTTTGGTCAGTGTCAGTGGAGGAAAGGGAGAGCGGAGGGATGTTGAGAGGCGGACCCTCAGTCTGCTGCTCTCTCCCTCCCTCTGCTGAGACTGACCATCAGATGCAGGCACCATCAGCACCAGTAAAATAAAAAGATAATTATTTAAATGTATGCTCACTCAGCTGTGCCTCACAAGTAATACGACAATGGGTCTATTACCGGTGTGATCATATAGCCTACCTCAAATTTAGAAATATAATTTAAAAAAATGACCCGAACAACAATGCATTGGCATGTATTGGGCCTATAGCTTACTGAACAAACCTCAGTGCTACAGAACTGTTTTTAATTGGTTAATGTCATGTTAATAAAATATCAGAGCGGTAGATCTCGGCATGCATTATGACTCAGAAAGTGATCTTGACCAGTGACCACTGGTCTAGAAAATAAGGAAGACAGCATTCCCCCCGCCAATATGACCATTTGCCATCAGGAATGATCAATAAACCATGGTCAAATCTGATTTAAAACTAGTGCACTATGTAGGGAATAAAGGTGCCATTTGGGACGGTCAATACATCTCCATAGTGTAGTCTGTCTTACCATGTATCTCTGTTTACGGCAGAAGCTGATGCAGTTCTGGACGGTGAGTTTGTTAGAGGTCTGACTGCTCCCTGTCAGGGTGGGAGGGTCGCCACTGTCCTTAAAACAGCCCAGGTTACCAGGCACTACAGGAAACAGAGAGGAGAGCAGGGGGTTTAACTATGTAGTTCAGCATGACATATGTTTCTATACTAACAATCACACGCTGCATTTGGCATTTACTACAAATCCCATGATGAGTCTGTGTGTCACAGAGATCATACACGCACACCAGCACAAAATAAACATCATCACACCGGAATTCTCTAGCCTCTGTTTGAGATTGAGGAGGATGAGGGTGACAGGGAGGAGGAGAAGGATGGGAGTGAGGGGGAGAGAGGTAGGAGGAGAAGGATGGGAGTGAGGGGGAGAGAGGTAGGAGGAGAAGGATGGGAGTGGGGGGAGAGAGGTAGGAGGAGAAGGATGGGAGTGAGGGGGCGAGTGGTAGGAGGAGAAGGATGGGAGTGAGGGGGAGAGAGGTAGGAGGAGAAGGATGGGAGTGAGGGGGGCGAGTGGTAGGAGGAGAAGGATGGGAGTGAGGGGGAGAGAGGTAGGAGGAGAAGGATGGGAGTGGGGGGGGAGAGAGGTAGGAGGAGAAGGATGGGAGTGAGGGGGAGAGAGGTAGGATGAGAGGGGGTGAGAAGGATGAGGGTGAGGGGGCGAGAGGTAGGAGGAGAAGGATGGGGGGCTGAGTTACAGTGAGTGGGTGTTGGAATCTAGAGTATGTGCATTGTCTGGGCAAGCTAGTTTAGATCTAGCGGAGATATCTAGCTGAGATAGTGGGTAAAAGTCTACATGACAGAGCGGAGGAGGTCTCCTGAGACTCCGGTCAAATAAGAGCTAAAGGTGATAAACACAGCGTCAGAATGGACAGCTAGTAAAGTGATAAACACAGCGTCAGAATGGACAGCTAGTAAAGTGATAAACACAGCGTCAGAATGGACAGCTTGTAAAGTGATAAACACAGCGTCAGAATGGACAGCTAGTAAAGTGATACACACAGCGTCAGAATGGACAGCTTGTAAAGTGATAAACACAGCGTCAGAATGGACAGCTAGTAAAGTGATAAACACAGCGTCAGAATGGACAGCTAGTAAAGTGATAAACACAGCGTCAGAATGGACAGCTAGTAAAGTGATAAACACAGCATCAGAATGGACAGCTTGTAAAGTGATAAACACAGCGTCAGAATGGACAGCTAGTAAAGTGATAAACACAGCATCAGAATGGACAGCTAGTAAAGTGATAAACACAGCGTCAGAATGGACAGCTAGTAAAGTGATAAACACAGCATCAGAATGGACAGCTAGTAAAGTGATAAACACAGCGTCAGAATGGACAGCTTGTAAAGTGATAAACACAGCTTCAGAATGGACAGCTAGTAAAGTGATAAACACAGCGTCAGAATGGACAGCTAGTAAAGTGATAAACACAGCGTCAGAATGGACAGCTAGTAAAGTGATAAACACAGCGTCAGAATGGACAGCTAGTAAAGTGATACAATATGAATGAACTACAAAAGTCAAATTCTGACGACATGGCCAGAGCTGACAAGAGAAGCTGCCACTGTCCTGGGGGGGCGTTGGGTTGTAAGCAAAAAGGCAACTGTCTGTTCTCTAAACACTGTGTAAGTAAGCAATACTACGCTGTAATTAAGCACTGAAAACTGTGTGAAGAATGAACCCATATTTGAAGAAAAACAACTACCCTCAACACTGGGTAGTTGTCATTTCATTTCTATGTTCTAGGGGTGTAATATATTAGAGAGAACATATAAAACACAATATCAAACTAATTTCAAACCCAACGCTATTGTCTCAAATAGGAAATGTGTCATCCATCTGTAGGCCAGAACATAGCCTCCTTTAGAGAGAGAGAGAGAGAGAGAGAGAGAGAGAGAGAGAGAGAGAGAGACAGAGAGAGAGAGGGAGAGAGAGAGAGAGACGGAGAGAGAGAGAGAGAGAGAGAGAAACAGAGAGAGAGAAACAGAGAGAGAGAGAGAGACAGAGAGAGAGAGAGACAGAGAGAGACAGAGAGAGAGAGGACAGAGAGAGAGAGACAGAGAGAGACAGAGAGAGAGAGACAGAGAGAGAGAGACAGAGAGAGAGAGAGAGAGAGAGAGAGAGAGAGAGAGAGACAGAGAGAGAGAGAGAGAGACAGAGAGAGAGAGAGACAGAGAGAGAGAGAGAGAGAACAGAGAGAGAGAGACAGAGAGAGACAGAGAGAGAGAGACAGAGAGAGAGAGACAGAGAGAGAGACAGAGATAGAGGACAGAGAGAGAGAGAGAGAGAGACAGAGAGAGAGAGACAGAGAGAGACAGAGAGAGAGAGACAGAGAGAGACAGATAGAGAGAGAGAGACAGAGAGAGAAGAGAGAGAGAGAAAGAGAGAGAGAGACAGAGAGAGAGAGAGAGACAGAGAGAGAGAGACAGAGAGAGACAGAGAGAGAGAGACAGAGACAGAGACAGAGAGAGAGAGAGAGAGAGAGAGAGCAGGCGGCTCTATCTGACTGTCAGGCCTAGTTTAAGAGACAACCCATTGATATGACAGTTTAAAAACAACCCAAAGTGCCAACCAAGCAAATTCTACAACAATATCTGCATTAGCTTAGCCTCCTAGCTAACCACAAACACCTGACTGCTGAATGAGACTTGTGTAAACCTTGATAACTTTCCATTGAAATAGGGAAATCAAACATATAACCTTGAATGTACTGTTCATGTGCAGTAATAAGGTGAGGGTTTAATACATCTCTACAGTAACATGTTAGAGAGAGAATGACATGAAACTCTCTGACACACAGAGTTCTAGAGAGTTCAGAGAGTTCTAGAACAGATGCTTGTAGACATCTTGTTAGCACACGTTCACTGGTGCATGCTGGATGTTAAGACCTAAAACCTAGGGACTACAGCATGTGTTGTTTTGAGAGAGGGAGAGAGGGAGAGAGGGAGAGAGAGAGAGAGAGAGAGAGAGAAAGAGAGAGAGAGGGAGAGCGAGAGAGAGATGCCTCAGATGGTGTTAGCGTAAGGATGAAAGACGAACAGGACAAGCTGCAAAAGGCCAGCGTTGAGCGTTCACTAACCAAGTCTACATCCCAAATGGCACCCTATATCCTATATAGTGCACTACTTTAGACCAGAGCCCTATTCCCTATATAGTGCACTACTTTAGACCAGAGCCCTATTCCCTATATAGTGCACTACTTTAGACCAGAGCCCTATTCCCTATATAGTGCACTACTTTAGACCAAAGCCCTATTCCCTATATAGTGCACTACTTTAGACCAGAGCCCTATTCCCTATATAGTGCACTACTTTAGACCATAGCACTGGTTAAAAATGTTACACTATAAAGGGAATAGGGTGACATTTGGAACGTACCGCAAATGTCCTGGTCCAACACAGGGCGGTTTTCTCTCTACACCCTGTGTCTCACCCACGCTTGTAATATACTCTGCTTCACGGAAACATGGCTCTCTCGAGATATACTGTCTGACTCTGTAAAGCCAGTTGGGTTCTCAGTACATCGCGCCGACAGGAACAAACATCTCTCCGGGAAGCAGAAGGGTGGAGGTATATGTTTTATGATTAACGACTTATGGTGTAACTGTGATAACATACAGGAACTCAAGTCCTTCTGTTCACCCGTCCTAGAATATCTCACAATTAAATGCCGACCGTACTATCTCCCGAGATAATTTTTGTCTAAAATAGCCACAGCGGTCTATACCCCCCCCCCTAAGTGGATACCACGACGGCCCTCAAAGAATTTCACTGGACTATATGCAAACTGGAAACCACATATCCTGAGGCTGCATTTATAGTAGCTGAGGATTTTAACAAAGCAAATTGTAGGAAAAGGCTCCCAAAATTCTATCAACATATTGATTGTTGTACTTGCCCTGCTAAAACTCTCAACCATTGTTATACTACCTTAACAAAGCATATAAGGCCCTCCCCCGCCCTCCATTCGGCAAATTGGACCAACTCAAACAGTAAGCACCCATGATGAAGACTATTCAACGCTGGTCTGACCAATCGGAATCCACGCTTCAAGATTGTTTTGATCATGCGGACTGGGATATGTTCAGAGTAGCTTCAGAAAATAATATCGACACATATACCGATACGGTGAATGAGTTTATCAGGAAGTGCATAGGAGATGTTGTACCCACTGTGACTATTAAAACCTACCCTAACCAGAAACCGTGGATAGATGGGAGCATTCACGCAAATTGAAAGCATGAACCACCGCATTTAACCAGGTCAAGAAGACTGGAAATATGGAAGAATACAAACAGTGTAGTTATTCCCTCCGCAATGCAACCAAGCAGGTATAGGGACAAAGTTGAGTCCCAGTTTAGCGGTTCAGACACGAGTCCTGGACTTCCTGACGGGTGGTGAAGGTAGGAACAACACCTCCTCTTCACTGATCCTCGACACTGGGGCCCCACAAGGGTGCGTGCTCAGCAACCTCCTGGACAAGCACGCCTCCAATTCAATCATCAAGTTGCAGACGACACAACACTAGTAGGCTTGATTACCAACAATGATGAGACAGCCTACAGGGAGGAGGTTAGGGCTCTGGGAGTGTGGTGCCAGGAAAATAACCTCTCACTCAACGTCAACAAAACTAAGGAGATGATCGTGGACTTCAGGAAACAGCAGAGGGAGCACCCCCCATCCACATCGATGGGACAGCAGTGGAGAAGGTGGAAAGTTTTAAGTTCCTCGGCGTACACATCACGGACAAACTGAAATGGTCCACCCACACAGACAGCATGGTGAAGAAGGCGCAACAGCGCCTCTTCAACCTCAGGAGGCTAAAGAAATTCAGCTTAACACCTAAAACGCTCACAAACCTTTACAGATGCACAATTAAGAGCATCCTGTCGGGCTGTATCACAGCCTAGTACGGCAACTGCACCACCCACAACCGCAATGCTCTCCAGAGGGTGGTGCGGTCTGCCCAACGCATTAACGGAGGCAAACTTCCTGCCCACCTGGACACCTACACCACCCGATGTCACAGGAAGGCCAAAAAGATCATCAAGGACAACAACCACCCGAGCCACTGCCTGTTCACCCCGCTATCATCCAGAAGGCAAGATCAGTACAAGTGCATCAAAGCTGGGACAGAGCGACTGAAATACAGCTTCCATCTCAAGGCCATCAGACTGCTAAACAGCCATCACTAGCACATCAGAGGCGGATGCCCATAGACATAGATGAGAAATCACAGGCCACTTTTAGAAATGGATCACTAGTCACTTTAATAATGTTCCATATCTAGCATACTCATCTCATATGTATAAACTGCACTCCACACTATTCTACGGTATCTTAGTCCCTTTTAAATTGTGCTTACATATTGCATCCCCCATTTCATATGTATATACTGTATTGTATTCTATACTAAACCACTGACTGTTAAACAGCCATCCCCAGCACATCAGAGGCTGCTGCCTATAGACATAGATTATGAATAACTGGCCACTTTAAGGAAATGAAACATTAGCCACTTTAATAATGTCTCCGTATCTTGCATTACTCATCTCATATGTATAAACTGTACTCTATACTAGTCTATGGTATCTTAGTCTCTTTAATTGTGTGTAAATATTGAATCACCCATCTCATATGTACAGTATATACTGTATTCTATACTATGCCACTGTATTTTAGTCCAATGCCGCTCTGACATATATATATATATATATATATACACATACTCTTAATCCATTCCTTACTTAGATATAAGTGTATTTTGGGTATATGTTGTGATACAGTTCGATATTACTTGTTAGTGTTTACTGCACTGTGGGAGCTAGAAGCACAAGCATTTCGCTACACCCCCAATAATATCTGCTAAACACGTGTATGCGACCAATACATTTGATTTGATTTGGACCACAGTCTGACCAAACTGTTGGCCCGAAGGGCCGTGACGTGATGGGCAGGCAGTATGCGGAGTGTTTGATAGATAGCATGTGAAAACAGGGAGAGAGAGAGAGCGAGAGAGAGAACGAGAGAGAATACCTCTAAGTGAAGGAGAAGAGGACAAATGCCTCAACTCCTCTCCTCTATAAATCACCAGCCCTCCTGTCTTCTTTCCTCTCCTCTATAAATCACCAGCCCTCCTGTCTTCCTTTCCTCTCCTCTATAAATCACCAGCCCTCCTGTCTTCCTTTCCTCTCCTCTATAAATCATCAGCCCTCCTGTCTTCCTTTCCTCTCCTCTATAAATCACCAGCCCTCCTGTCTTCCTTTCCTCTCCTCTATAAATCACCAGCCCTCCTGTCTTCCTTTCCTCTCCTCTATAAATCACCAGCCCTCCTGTCTTCTTTCCTCTCCTCTATAAATCACCAGCCCTCCTGTCTTCCTTTCCTCTCCTCTATAAATCACCAGCCCTCCTGTCTTCTTTCCTCTTCTCTATAAATCACCAGCCCTCCTGTCTTCCTTTCCTCTCCTCTATAAATCACCAGCCCTCCTGTCTTCCTTTCCTCTCCTCTATAAATCACCAGCCCTCCTGTCTTCCTTTCCTCTCCACTATAAATCATCAGCCCTCCTGTCTTCCTTTCCTCTCCTCTATAAATCACCAGCCCTCCTGTCTTCCTTTCCTCTCCTCTATAAATCACCAGCCCTCCTGTCTTCCTTTCCTCTCCTCTATAAATCACCAGCCCTCCTGTCTTCCTTTCCTCTCCTCTATAAATCACCAGCCCTCCTGTCTTCCTTTCCTCTCCTCTATAAATCACCAGCCCTCCTGTCTTCCTTTCTTCTCTATAAATCACCAGCCCTCCTGTCTTCCTTTCCTCTCCTCTATAAATCATCAGCCCTCCTGTCTTCCTTTCCTCTCCTCTATAAATCACCAGCCCTCCTGTCTTCCTTTCCTCTCCTCTATAAATCACCAGCCCTCCTGTCTTCCTTTCCTCTCCTCTATAAATCACCAGCCCTCCTGTCTTCCTTTCCTCTTCTCTATAAATCACTAGCCCTCCTGTCTTCCTTTCCTCTCCTCTATAAATCACCAGCCCTCCTGTCTTCCTATCCTCTCCTCTATAAATCACCAGCCCTCCTGTCTTCCTTTCCTCTTCTCTATAAATCACCAGCCCTCCTGTCTTCCTTTCCTCTCCTCTATAAATCACCAGCCCTCCTGTCTTCCTTTCCTCTCCTCTATAAATCATCAGCCCTCCTGTCTTCCTTTCCTCTTCTCTATAAATCATCAGCCCTCCTGTCTTCTTTCCTCTCCTCTATAAATCATCAGCCCTCCTGTCTTCTTTCCTCTCCTCTATAAATCACCAGCCCTCCTGTCTTCTTTCCTCTCCTCTATAAATCACCAGCCCTCCTGTCTTCCTTTCCTCTCCTCTATAAATCACCAGCCCTCCTGTCTTCCTTTCCTCTCCTCTATAAATCATCAGCCCTCCTGTCTTCCTTTCCTCTCCTCTATAAAATCACCAGCCCTCCTGTCTTCCTTTCCTCTCCTCTATAAATCACCAGCCCTCCTGTCTTCCTTTCCTCTCCTCTATAAATCACCAGCCCTCCTGTCTTCCTTTCCTCTCCTCTATAAATCACCAGCCCTCCTGTCTTCCTTTCCTCTCCTCTATAAATCACCAGCCCTCCTGTCTTCCTTTCCTCTTCTCTATAAATCACCAGCCCTCCTGTCTTCCTTTCCTCTCCTCTATAAATCACCAGCCCTCCTGTCTTCTTTCCTCTCCTCTATAAATCACCAGCCCTCCTGTCTTCCTTTCCTCTCCTCTATAAATCACCAGCCCTCCTGTCTTCCTTTCCTCTTCTCTATAAATCATCAGCCCTCCTGTCTTTTTTCCTCTCCTCTATAAATCATCAGCCCTCCTGTCTTCTTTCCTCTCCTCTATAAATCACCACCCTCCGGTCTTCCTTTCCTCTCCTCTATAAATCACCAGCCCTCCTGTCTTCTTTCCTCTCCTCTATAAATCACCAGCCCTCCTGTCTTCCTTTCCTCTCCTCTATAAATCACCAGCCCTCCTGTCTTCCTTTCCTCTCCTCTATAAATCACCAGCCCTCCTGTCTTCCTTTCCTCTCCTCTATAAATCATCAGCCCTCCTGTCTTCCTTTCCTCTCCTCTATAAATCACCAGCCCTCCTGTCTTCCTTTCCTCTCCTCTATAAATCACCAGCCCTCCTGTCTTCCTTTCCTCTCCTCTATAAATCACCAGCCCTCCTGTCTTCCTTTCCTCTCCTCTATAAATCATCAGCCCTCCTGTCTTCCTTTCCTCTCCTCTATAAATCACCAGCCCTCCTGTCTTCCTTTCCTCTCCTCTATAAATCACCAGCCCTCCTGTCTTCTTTCCTCTTCTCTATAAATCACCAGCCCTCCTGTCTTCCTTTCCTCTTCTCTATAAATCATCAGCCCTCCTGTCTTCTTTCCTCTCCTCTATAAATCACCAGCCCTCCTGTCTTCCTTTCCTCTCCTCTATAAATCACCAGCCCTCCTGTCTTCCTTTCCTCTCTATAAATCACCAGCCCTCCTGTCTTCTTTCCTCTCCTCTATAAATCACCAGCCCTCCTGTCTTCTTTCCTCTCCTCTATAAATCACCAGCCCTCCTGTCTTCCTTTCCTCTCCTCTATAAATCACCAGCCCTCCTGTCTTCTTTCCTCTTCTCTATAAATCACCAGCCCTCCTGTCTTCCTTTCCTCTTCTCTATAAATCACCAGCCCTCCTGTCTTCCTTTCCTCTCCTCTATAAATCACCAGCACTCCTGTCTTCTTTCCTCTCCTCTATAAATCACCAGCCCTCCTGTCTTCCTTTCCTCTCCTCTATAAATCACCAGCCCTCCTGTCTTCCTTTCTTCTCTATAAATCACCAGCCCTCCTGTCTTCCTTTCCTCTCCTCTATAAATCACCAGCCCTCCTGTCTTCCTTTCCTCTCCTCTATAAATCACCAGCCCTCCTGTCTTCCTTTCCTCTCTATAAATCATCAGCCCTCCTGTCTTCTTTCCTCTTCTCTATAAATCACCAGCCCTCCTGTCTTCCTTTCCTCTCCTCTATAAATCACCAGCCCTCCTGTCTTCCTTTCCTCTCCTCTATAAATCACCAGCCCTCCTGTCTTCCTTTCCTCTCCTCTATAAATCACCAGCCCTCCTGTCTTCCTTTCCTCTCCTCTATAAATCACCAGCCCTCCTGTCTTCTTTCCTCTCCTCTATAAATCACCAGCCCTCCTGTCTTCCTTTCTTCTCTATAAATCACCAGCCCTCCTGTCTTCCTTTCCTCTCCTCTATAAATCACCAGCCCTCCTGTCTTCTTTCCTCTCCTCTATAAATCACCAGCCCTCCTGTCTTCCTTTCCTCTCCTCTATAAATCACCAGCCCTCCTGTCTTCTTTCCTCTCCTCTATAAATCACCAGCCCTCCTGTCTTCCTTTCCTCTCCTCTATAAATCACCAGCCCTCCTGTCTTCCTTTCCTCTCCTCTATAAATCACCAGCCCTCCTGTCTTCCTTTCCTCTCCTCTATAAATCACCAGCCCTCCTGTCTTCCTTTCCTCTCCTCTATAAATCACCAGCCCTCCTGTCTTCCTTTCCTCTCCTCTATAAATCATCAGCCCTCCTGTCTTCCTTTCCTCTCCTCTATAAATCACCAGCCCTCCTGTCTTCTTCCTCTCCTCTATAAATCACCAGCCTCCTGTCTTCCTTTCCTCTCCTCTATAAATCACCAGCCCTCCTGTCTTCCTTTCCTCTCCTCTATAAATCATCAGCCCTCCTGTCTTCCTTTCCTCTCCTCTATAAATCACCAGCCCTCCTGTCTTCCTTTCCTCTCCTCTATAAATCACCAGCCCTCCTGTCTTCTTTCCTCTTCTCTATAAATCATCAGCCCTCCTGTCTTCTTTCCTCTTCTCTATAAATCACCAGCCCTCCTGTCTTCCTTTCCTCTCCTCTATAAATCACCAGCCCTCCTGTCTTCCTTTCCTCTCCTCTATAAATCATCAGCCCTCCTGTCTTCCTTTCCTCTCCTCTATAAATCACCAGCCCTCCTGTCTTCTTTCCTCTTCTCTATAAATCACCAGCCCTCCTGTCTTCCTTTCCTCTCCTCTATAAATCACCAGCCCTCCTGTCTTCTTTCCTCTTCTCTATAAATCACCAGCCCTCCTGTCTTCCTTTCCTCTCCTCTATAAATCACCAGCCCTCCTGTCTTCTTTCCTCTCCTCTATAAATCATCAGCCCTCCTGTCTTCCTTTCCTCTCCTCTATAAATCATCAGCCCTCCTGTCTTCCTTTCCTCTCCTCTATAAATCATCAGCCCTCCTGTCTTCCTTTCCTCTCCTCTATAAATCACCAGCCCTCCTGTCTTCCTTTCCTCTCTTCTATAAATCACCAGCCCTCCTGTCTTCTTTCCTCTCCTCTATAAATCACCAGCCCTCCTGTCTTCCTTTCCTCTCCTCTATAAATCACCAGCCCTCCTGTCTTCCTTTCCTCTCCTCTATAAATCATCAGCCCTCCTGTCTTCTTTCCTCTTCTCTATAAATCACCAGCCCTCCTGTCTTCTTTCCTCTCCTCTATAAATCACCAGCCCTCCTGTCTTCCTTTCCTCTCCTCTATAAATCACCAGCCCTCCTGTCTTCCTTTCCTCTCCTCTATAAATCATCAGCCCTCCTGTCTTCTTTCCTCTTCTCTATAAATCACCAGCCCTCCTGTCTTCCTTTCCTCTCCTCTATAAATCATCAGCCCTCCTGTCTTCCTTTCCTCTCCTCTATAAATCACCAGCCCTCCTGTCTTCCTTTCCTCTCCTCTATAAATCACCAGCCCTCCTGTCTTCTTTCCTCTTCTCTATAAATCAACACCCCTCCTGTCTTCCTTTCCTCTCTATAAATCACCAGCCCTCCTGTCTTCCTTTCCTCTTCTCTATAAATCACCAGCCCTCCTGTCTTCCTTTCTCCTCTATAAATCACCAGCCCTCCTGTCTTCCTTTCCTCTCCTCTATAAATCACCAGCCCTCCTGTCTTCCTTTCCTCTCCTCTATAAATCACCAGCCCTCCTGTCTTCCTCTCCTCTATAAATCATCAGCCCTCCTGTCTTCTTTCCTCTCCTCTATAAATCACCAGCCCTCCTGTCTTCCTTTCCTCTCCTCTATAAATCACCAGCCCTCCTGTCTTCCTTTCCTCTCCTCTATAAATCACCAGCCCTCCTGTCTTCCTTTCCTCTCCTCTATAAATCACCAGCCCTCCTGTCTTCCTTTCCTCTCCTCTATAAATCACCAGCCCTCCTGTCTTCCTTTCCTTTTTTTATATCCCATCTTTCTATTTTTACAGCCATGTTAAACACCCTCTCGGATTTATGAGCAGATTAATACCTCTGTCTGGCTCATTTACCGCAGCACAGACACACACACACACACACACAGTAAGAAGCAGCACGGCAGACTGGAAGAATTTGGAGGGAGATTAAGTGGCGAGTTAAAGTCAACATGACTGTAATCGTGATATTTGGAGTTTTGACTAGAAACTTTCCAGAGAAAGGCAGGCAGAGGTTGGGCATAAGGTTAGCAGCCTAGGTGTTCTTCCAGTCATACTAACATACCATGATGCATTGCAATGCAGACAAAGCAACAACAACTGACACAACGATTGAGTTCAGGGGTGTCTGTCTGTAGCAGGGTAAGACACACCTCTGGAGAAGGGACAGACAATAAACTTAAAGCAGGCCTAAACACACACAGGGACCGGCAAGATTTGGCAACATGATTTACATCAAGCAGACGATCTTATCCAGATCGACTTACAGGAGCAATTAGCAATTAGAATTCGTTTTATTTTCTCTCTCTCTCTTCCCCTCCCACATTCCACGCCCATAGCACACTGCCATGAGTATTTATACATGAGAGAGAAAGAGAGCAAAAGAGAGAGAGATAGCGAAAGACATTTGTAATTTGCTCCCGAGTGGCGCAGTGGTCTAAGGCACTGCATCTCAGTGCAAGAGGCGTCACTGCAGTCCCTGGTTTGAATCCAGGCTGCATCACATCTGGCCATGATTGGGAGTCCCATAGGGCGGCACACAATTGGCCCAGCGTCGTCCGGGTTTGGCCGGGGTAGACCGTCATTGTAAATACGAATTTGTTCTCAACTGACTTGCCTAGTTAAATATAACTTGCATTGGCAATGTTAACGTATGTTTCCCCATGTCAAAAAAAACTATTGAATTGAATTTAGAGACAGAGCAAGACACACAGAGAGCAAGATAAAGCAAAATGAATTTAATTTAGAGAGAGAGAGAGAGAGAGAGAGAGGTTTCACTGTAATAGTGAAGGTGTAAACTTGGCAGTAGAAAACCTAAACAGTATATTTGACCTCTAAGCTTCCCTATCAAATCAAAACATTTCAAGAAGATGACCTAAGAAAATGATCAACGACAAATGGGTTGATGAAGAATAAAAAGAAAGATATTGATAAATACAAAGAATAAACAGTAAATACATGATCAATTACACATCTTAGAATCAGCTATTAAAGATGACCAGAACCCACTGGATTCTCCAATTACCTTGAATGAACTACAGAACAAAATACAAAACCCTCCAACCCAAAAAGGTCTGTCGTGTTGATGGTATCCTCATTGAAATTATATAATATACAGACCACAAATTCCAATTCGCTATAAAGTAGTATAGCTATCAAATCAAATACTCAAACTATTTAACGAACCCTCAGCTCTGGCACCAAGGACTGATCACCCCAATCCACTAAAGCGGAGACAAATTTGACCCCAATAACTACCGGGGGATATGCGTCAACAGCAAACTTGGGAAAATTATCATTATGTCACGCTCGTTTGTAGAAACGGACCAAGGTGCAGCATGAGTAGCGTTCCACATCTTTATTATAAAGTGAAACTTAGCAAAATTAATAAACGAACCGTGACTACAGAGATGCTACGTGCACTAACTCAAAACAATATCCCATAACAAACAGGTGGAAAAATGCTACTTAAGTATGATCCCCAATTAGAGACAACGATAGCCAGCTGCCTCTAATTGTAATTGGGAATCAAACCAAAACACCAACATAGAAAAAACAAACTAGAACCCCACATAGAAAATATAAACTAGACTAAACCCCTAGTCACGCCCTGACCTACTCTACCATAGAAAATAAAGGCTTTCTATGGTCAGTACGTGACACATTAACTGCAGACTCGAACATTTCCTCAGCGAAAACAATGTACTGAGCAAATTTCAAATAGCCTTTTTACCAAATTACAGTACGAAAGACCACGTCGTCACACTGCACACCCTAATTGACAAACAAACAAACCAAACCAAAGCCAAAGTCTTCTCATGCTTTGTTGATTTAAAAAACAAATTAGACTCAATTTGGCATGAGGATCTGCTATACAAATTGATGGAAAGTGGTGTTGGGGGGGAAAACATACAACATTATAAAATCCATGTACACATGCAACAAGTGTGCGGTTAAAACTGGAAAAAAATACAACTTTTTTTCTCCACAGGACTGTGGGATGAGACAGGGATTCAGCTTAAGTCCCACCCTCTTCAACATATATATCAACGAATTGGCGAGGGCACTAGAACAGTCTGCAGCATCTGGCCTCACCCTACTAGAATCTGAAGTCAGAAGTCTACTGTTTGCTGATGATCTGGTGCTTCTGTCCACAACCAAGGAGGGCCTACTGCAGCACCTAGATATTCTTCACAGATTCTGTCAGACCTGGGCCCTGACAGTAAATCTCATTAAGACAAAAATAATAGTGTTCCAAAAAAGGTCCAGTTGCCAGGACCACAAATACAAATTCTATCTAGACACCGTTGCCGTAGAGCACACAAAAAAAGATACATATCTCGGCCTAAACATCAGCGTCACAGGCAACTTCCACAAAGCTGTGAACGATCTGAGAGACAAGGCAAGAAGAGCCTTCTATGCCATCAAAAGGAACATAAAATTCGGCATACCAATTAGGATCTGGCTAAAAATACTTGAATAAGTTATAGAACCCATTGCCCTTCATGGTTGTGAGGTCTGGGGTCCGCTCACCAACCAAGAATTCACAAAAAGGGACAAACACCAAATATCCTCTGTGTACAACTTAAAACACCAAATAATGCATGCAGAGCAGAATTAGGCCGGTACCCGTTAATTATCAAAATCCAGAAAAGAGCCGTTCAATTCTACAACCACCTACAAGGAAGCGATTCCCAAACCGTCCATAACAAAGCCATCCCCTACAGACAGATGAACCTGGAGAAGAGTCCCCTAAGAAAGCTGGTCCTGGGGCTCTGTTCATGAACACAAACACACCCAAGGGCAACACAGTTAGACCCAACCAAATCATGAGAAAACTGAGTAAACTAGAATGCTATTTGGCCCTAAACAGAGAGTACACAGTGGCAGAATACCTGACCACTGTGACTGACCCAAAATGTATGAAAGCTTTGACTATGTACAGACTCAGTGAGCATAGCCTTGCTATTGAGAAGGGCTGCCGAAGGCAGACTATATGCACACTACCCACAATTTGAGGTGGAAACTGAGCTGCACTTCCTAACTTCCTGCCAAATGTATGACCATATTAGAGACACATATTTCCCTCAGATTACACAGACCAACAAAGAATTTGAAAACAAATCCAATTTTGATAAATTCCCATATCTATTGGGTGAAATACCACAGTGTTCAATCACAGCGGCAAGATTTGTGACCTGTTGCCACAAGAAAAGGGCAACCAGTATAGAACAAACACCATTGTAAATACAACCCATATTTATGTTTATTTATTTACCCTTTTGTACTTTAACCATTTGTACATTGTTACAACACTATATAGACATTTGGAATGTCTTTATTCTTATGGAACGTTTGTGAGTGTAATGTTAAGTTTGGTTATTATCTATTTAATTTGCTTTGGCAATGTAAACATGTTTCCCATGCCAATAAAACCCCTTAAATTGAAAATGAATTGATATATATATATACTGCTCAAAAAAATAAAGGGAACACTTAAACAACACAATGTAACTCCAAGTCAATCACACTTCTGTGAAATCAAACTGTCCACTTAGGAAGCAACACTGATTGACAATACATTTCACATGCTGTTGTGCAAATGGAATAGACAACAGGTGGAAATTATAGGCAATTAGCAAGACACCCCCAATAAAGGAGTGGTTCTGCAGGTGGGGACCACAGACCACTTCTCAGTTCCTATGCTTCCTGGCTGATGTTTTGGTCACTTTTGAATGCTGGCGGTGCTTTCACTCTAGTGGTAGCATGAGACGGAGTCTACAACCCACACAAGTGGCTCAGGTAGTGCAGCTCATCCAGGATGGCACATCAATGCGAGCTGTGGCAAGAAGGTTTGCTGTGTCTGTCAGCGTAGTGTCCAGAGCATGGAGGCGCTACCAGGAGACAGGGCAGTACATCAGGAGACGTGGAGGAGGCCGTAGGAGGGCAACAACCCAGCAGCAGGACCGCTACCTCCGCCTTTGTGCAAGGAGGAGCAGGAGGAGCACTGCCAGAGCCCTGCAAAATGACCTCCAGCAGGCCACAAATGTGCATGTGTCTGCTCAAACGGTCAGAAACAGACTCCATGAGGGTGGTATGAGGGCCCGACGTCCACAGGTGGGGGTTGTGCTTACAGCCCAACACCGAGCAGGACGTTTGGCATTTGCCAGAGAACACCAAGATTGGCAAATTCGCCACTGGCGCCCTGTGCTCTTCACAGATGAAAGCAGGTTCACACTGAGCACATATGACAGACGTGACAGCCTGGAGACGCCATGGAGAACGTTCTGCTGCCTGCAACATCCTCCAGCATGACCGGTTTGGCAGTGGGTCAGTCATGGTGTGGGGTGGCATTTCCTTGGGGGGCAGCACAGCCCTCCACGTGCTCGCCAGAGGTAGCCTGACTGCCATTAGGTACCGAGATGAGATCCTCAGACCCCTTGTGAGACCATATGCTGGTGCGGTTGGCCCTGGGTTCCTCCTAATGCAAGACAATGCTAGACCTCATGTGGCTGGAGTGTGTCAGCAGTTCCTGCAAGAGGAAGGCATTGATGCTATGGACTGGCCCGACCCGGTTTTCCACTTTAATTTTGAGTGTGACTCCAAATCCAGACCTCCGTGGGTTGAGAAATTGGATTTCCATTGATTATTTTTGTGTGATTTTGTTGTCAGCACATTCAACTATGTAAAGAAAAAAGTATTTAATAAGATTATTTCATTCATTCAGATCTAGGATGTGGTTATTTTAGTGTTCCCTTTAT
>NW_021823073.1:3459540-3482325 GCF_901001165.1 Salmo trutta | reverse complement strand
GCGAGCTATACAGACACCTGCCATGTTCGGGGCAACCTAAACTCAGAATTAGTATTAGAAATATTCTCTTACCTATGCTGATCTTCGTCAGAATGCACTCCCAGGACTGCTACTTCCACAAGAAATGTTGTTTTTGTTCGAAATAATCCATATTTATGTACAAATACCTCCGTTTTGTTCATGTGTACAGATCACTTATCCAAAGGCATAACGCGCGAGCGTGGAACCAGAGACGAAAAGGCAAAATGTTCCATTACCGTACTTAGAAGCATGTCAAACGCTGTTTTAAAATCAATCTTTATGGTATTTTTAACGTAAAATTGCGATAATATTCAAACCAGACAATAGCATATTCATTCAAGAAGAAAAAGAAGGAACGGCGTGCTCGCGGGATCCGAGCATATCCAATCCCTTTGTTGCCAGGCAGACCACTCAGTAACTGAGCTCCTATACTCTGCCCAGTGACAGGAGAATGCTCAAACCACTTTCTGAAGGCTGTTGACAGCTAATGGAAGCCTTAGGAAGTGCAACGTCACCCCACAGACACTGTAGTTTTGATAGAGAATCAAAAGAAGAACTACAATTCTCAGACTTTCCACTTCCTGCTTGGATTTTTCTCAGGTTTTTGCCTGCCATATGAGTTCTGTTATACTCACAGACACCATTCAAACAGTTTTAGAAACTTCAGAGTGTTTTCTATCCAAATCTACTAATAATATGCATATTCTAGTTTCTGGGCCAGTTCTGGGTACGTTTTTCATCCGGCCGTGAAAATACTGCCCCCTACACCCCAACAGGTTAAACATGACTGAATGATGTCAAGCTCTGATGTGTCCAGGAGTGGAACATCTGCTAACTAACATAGCATGTCTTATTTAGTCAATAGAGGGTTCATAACAGTCACATTTTCCTCAGTTTCTTCGTTGTTTCCCACACACAGCACATCCACACAAGCAGTTCACCACAAAAATTCAGTAAAATCTACTCAGCATTGGAGGAGGTAAAAAATGTCATGCTCTGAAAGTTCAACAGTGATGAAATCCAGAACTGAATTAAATACTATATTCTCTTGTAGCCCTATGAAATCCAGAACTGAATTAAACACTGTATTCTGTTGTAGCCCTATGAAATCCAGAACTGAATTAAACACTGTATTCTGTTGCAGCCCTATGAAATCCAGAACTGAATTAAACACTGTATTCTGTTGCAGCCCTATGAAATCCAGAACTGAATTAAACACTGTATTCTGTTGCAGCCCTATGAAATCTAGAGCTGAATAAAACACTGTATTCTGTTGTAACCATATGAAATCCAGAACTGAATTAAACACTGTATTCTGTTGTAGCCCTATGAAATACAGAACTGAATTAAACACTGTATTCTGTTGTAGCCCTATGAAATCCAGAACTGAATTAAACACTGTATTCTGTTGTAGCCCTATGAAATCCAGAACTGAATAAAACACTGTATTCTGCTGTAGCTCTATGAAATCCAGAACTGAATTAAACACTGTATTCTGCTGTAGCCCTATGAAATCCAGAACTGAATTAAACACTGTATTCTGCTGTAGCCCTATGAAATCCAGAACTGAATAAAACACTGTATTCTGTTGTAGCCCTATGAAATCCAGAACTGAATTAAACACTGTATTCTGCTGTAGCCCTATGAAATCCAGAACTGAATAAACACTGTATTCTGCTGTAGCCCTATGAAATCCAGAACTGAATTAAACACTGTATTCTGCTGTAGCCCTATGAAATCCAGAACTGAAATCGACACTGTATTCTGCTGTAGCCCTATGAAATCCAGACTCTACTCTGTATTGAACCGCTCATTGGTCCGTAGAGAACATCTAACCCCGACACACCTGGGCAGATTACTTGTATCTTAATGAATCATTTACTAATAGCTCTGGATTTAAATCCCTCTCCCATGTTCATGTTCAGGTCTACAGACAGTCAGTGGTGTGAATAGACCAATGTGTTGTCCCATGAGTATGAATGACTGATCTGTTCATAACAGACTAACTGGCTGACCTGGTCATAACAGACTACTAACTGACTGCTCTGTTCATAACAGACTACTAACTGACTGCTCTGTTCATAACAGACTACTAACTGACTGATCTGTTCATAACAGACTACTAACTGACCTGTTCATAACAGACTACTAACTAACTGACCTGTTCATAACAGACTACTAACTGATCTGTTCATAACAGACTACTAACTCACTGATCTGTTCATAACAGACTACTAACTGACTGATCTGTTTCATAACAGACTACTAACTGACCTGTTCATAACAGACTACTAACTGACTGATCTGTTCATAACAGACTACTAACTCACTGATCTGTTCATAACATACTAACTGACTGACCTGTTCATAACAGACTACTAACTGACTGATCTGTTCATAACAGACTAACTAACTGATCTGTTCGTAACAGACTAACTGACTGATCTGTTCATAACAGACTACTAACTGATCTGTTCATAACAGACTACTAACTGATCTGTTCATAACAGACTAACTGACTGATCTGTTCATAACAGACTAACTGACTGATCTGTTCATTACAGACTAACTGACTGATCTGTTCATAACAGACTACTAACTGACTGATCTGTTCATAACAGACTAACTGACTGATCTGTTCATAACAGACTACTAACTGATCTGTTCATAACAGACTAACTGACTGATCTGTTCATAACAGACTAACTGACTGATCTGTTCATTACAGACTAACTGACTGATCTGTTCATAACAGACTACTAACTGACTGATCTGTTCATAACAGACTAACTGACTGATCTGTTCATAACAGACTAACTGACTGATCTGTTCATTACAGACTAAACTGACTGACTGATCTGTTCATAACAGACTAAACTAACTGATCTGTTCATAACAGACTACTAACTGACTGATCTGTTCATAACAGACTAACTGACTGATCTGTTCATAACAGACTACTAACTGATCTGTTCATAACAGACTACTAACTGACTGATCTGTTCATAACAGACTAACTAACTGATCTGTTCATAACAGACTACTAATAAACTGACTGATCTGTTCATAAACAGACTAACTGACTGATCTGTTCATAACAGACTACTAAACTGATCTGTTCTAACAGACTACTAACTGACTGATCTGTTCATAACAGACTAACTAACCTGATCTGTTCATAACAGACCGACTAACTGACTGATCTGTTTCATAACAGACTACTAACTGACTGTATCTGTTCATAACAGACTAACTGACTGATCTGTTCATAACAGACTAACTGATTGATCTGTTCATTACAGACTAACTAACTGATCTGTTCATAACAGACTACTAACTAACTGATCTGTTCATAACAGACTACTAACTGACCTGTCATAACAGACTACTAACTGACTGATCTGTTCATAACAGACTAACTGACTGATCTGTTCATAACAGACTAACTGACTGATCTGTTCATAACAGACTAACTGACTGATCTGTTCATAACAGACTAACTGATTTCAAGTTTATAGACACAATATTTTCAAATGTGGACAACAGCAATGCATCATGTTTATTGTGTATTCATCAGTGCAAGATCCATGTTAACCAGTGTCTATGACTGTCGTGTGGGTATTACTAAAAACCTGATGAATTGTTTTTGAACCGACTCAGTCAATGTGTTGTGTACCAAGTGGGTTGGTTCAGAGGGTCTGTTTGTTGAACCAGAGATGTATGGGATGTGTTTGGATTTCTCTGACTGTGTTTTTCAGTTTACTTTCCCATGCACTGTGTCACCCCCCATCCTAGCATTCAGTAACCTGAGTATAAGTCATACAACACATTGGGCAACTGATCGCCATTCCTGTCAATATTGCCTGTGCCGCAAACACTACTTTAAATACTTCTAAACAACGCTGTGCAATAGCTGTTGTTCGCTTTTTTGCTACTCTACTGAGTTCTAGAGTCCTGCAGGCTGGTTGAGTTAGAATCTGTGTGGACATTTTCTTAGCTTTAAAGGGCAGTAAGTCATATCATTGATTCAAAGGAACATTGGGCATCTTGTGTGCTTTCTTGCAAAGCGTTGAGTTGTTCCAGACACATACAGATTAGATGAAGCCACGGCTTCCACATCACCTCTCTGTTCCACATGTGACATATGACAGACCTTGTTTCTGTCCTAGGTTATTTAGAGACCCACTTTAATTGATGACACATCCCTTTAAAGTTTAGACGAAGTCTGTAGCCGTAGAAGGATGTCAGTGCCTTCAGGGAACGTGTGTGTCATGCTGTGACATGGATTAATGAAGATGGACTAGGCCGTCACTACTGCACCACCAAACGGTTCCTTCCTGTCTGTCTGGACATTTACTACTGAAATACCTCCATCTGTCGGGCTAGTACGGTTCCTTCCTGTCTTGTCTGGACATTTACTACTGAAATACCTCCATCTTTCGGGCTAGTACGGTTCCTTCCTGTATGTCTGGACATTTACTACTGAAATACCTCCATCTTTCGGGCTAGTACGGTTCCTTCCTGTCTGTCTGGACATTTACTACTGAAATACCACCATCTGTCGGGCTAGTACGGTTCCTTCCTGTCTGTCTGGACATTTACTACTGAAATACCACCATCTGTCGGGCTAGTACGGTTCCTTCCTGTCTGTCTGGACATTTACTACTGAAATACCTACATCTGTCGGGCTAGTACGGTTCCTTCCTGTCTTGTCTGGACATTTACTACTGAAATACCTCCATCTGTCGGGCTAGTACGGTTCCTTCCTGTCTGTCTGGACATTTACTACTGAAATACCTACATTTGTCAAGGGACTGTTAGTACCACGGTCATCATGGGACTGTCAGTACAGCCATCATCATGGACTGTCAGTACAGCCGTCATCATGGACTGTCAGTACAGCCGTCATCATGGACTGTCAGTACAGCCGTCATCATGGGACTGTCAGTACCACCATCATCATGGACTGTCAGTACAGCCGTCATCATGGACTGTCAGTACCAGCATCATCATGGGACTGTCAGTACAGCCGTCATCATGGACTGTCAGTACAGCCGTCATCATGGACTGTCAGTACCACCGTCATCATGGGACTGTCATTACAGCCGTCATCATGGGACCGTCAGTACCACCGTCATCATGGACTGTCAGTACAGCTGTCATCTTGGGACTGTCAGTACAGCTGTCATCTTGGGACTGTCAGTACAGCCGTCATCATGGGACTGTCAGTACCACCATCATCATGGGACTGTCAGTACCACCATCATCATGGACTGTCAGTACCACCGTCATCATGGACTGTCAGTACCACCGTCATCATGGACTGTCAGTACAGCCATCATCATGGGACTGTCAGTACAGCTGTCATCATGGACTGTCAGTACCACTGTCATCATGGGGACTGTCAGTACCACCGTCATCATGGACTGTCAGTACCACCGTCATTATGGACTGTCAGTACAGCCGTCATCATGGGACTGTCAGTACAGCCGTCATCATGGACTGTCAGTACAGCCATCATCATGGACTGTCAGTAAAGCCGTCATCATGGGACTGTCAGTACAGCTGTCATCATGGACTGTCAGTACAGCCGTCATCATGGGACTGTCAATACAGCTGTCATCATGGGACTGTCAGTACAGCCGTCAACATGGGACTGTCAGTACAGCCATCATCATCCCCATCCCCTGTGCTTCTCATGTCAGAGAGATTATCAGAGATATTTCAGGGATGACTGAAGGGCTCGTGTCATTGATCCTCCTTGGGAAACATATACAGTCCTCTGTCTATATGACTGTGTCATTGATCCTCCTTGGGAAACATATACAGTCCTCTGTCTATATGACTGTGTCATTGATCCTCCTTGGGAAACATATACAGTCCTCTGTCTATATGACTGTGTCGTTGATCCTCCTTGGGAAACATATACAGTCCTCTGTCTATATGACTGTGTCGTTGATCCTCCTTGGGAAACATATACAGTCCTCTGTCTTTATGACTGTGTCATTGATCCTCCTTGGGAAACATATACAGTCCTCTGTCTATATGACTGTGTCATTGATCCTCCTTGGAAACATATACAGTCCTCTGTCTATATGACTGTGTCGTTGATCCTCCTTGGGAAACATATACAGTCCTCTGTCTATATGACTGTGTCGTTGATCCTCCTTGGGAAACATATACAGTCCTCTGTCTTTATGACTGTGTCATTGATCCTCCTTGGGAAACATATACAGTCCTCTGTCTATATGACTGTGTCATTGATCCTCCTTGGGAAACATATACAGTCCTCTGTCTATATGACTGTGTCGTTGATCCTCCTTGGGAAACATATACAGTCCTCTGTCTATATGACTGTGTCATTGATCCTCCTTGGGAAACATATACAGTCCTCTGTCTATATGACTGTGTCATTGATCCTCCTTGGGAAAGATATACAGTCCTCTGTCTATATGACTGTGTCGTTGATCCTCCTTGGGAAACATATACAGTCCTCTGTCTATATGACTGTGTCATTGATCCTCCTTGGGAAACATATACAGTCCTCTGTCTATATGACTGTGTCGTTGATCCTCCTTGGGAAACATATACAGTCCTCTGTCTATATGACTGGAGGCATATCTTGTGCTGGGATTTTGAGTAGAAGTATCATCTGAAGCATAATACTAGTGTGGGGTTTTCTGATATGCTTGTAGGACTATGAAAGGGTCATCTAGCAGAGCATGCTCTTTGAAACTGGTATCCTCTTCCATACTCATAAAGATGTTCTCTGCTTACTGAATGTGCTGTCCCAGTGCTGAACAGCCCTCATAGTGTTATTACTGAATGTGCTGTCCCAATGCTGAACAGCCCTCGTAGTGTTATTACTGAATGTGCTGTCTCAGTGCTGAACAGCCCTCGTAGTGTTATTACTGAATGTGCTGTCCCAGTGCTGAACAGCCCTCGTAGTGTTATTACTGAATGTGCTGTCCCAGTGCTGAACAGCCCTCGTAGTGTTATTACTGAATGTGCTGTTCCAGTGCTGAACAGCCCTCATAGTGTTATTACTAAATGTGCTGTCCCAGTGCTGAACAGCCCTCATAGTGTTATTACTGAATGTGCTGTCCCAGTGCTAAACAGCCCTCGTAGTGTTATTACTGAATGTGCTGTCCCAGTGCTGAACAGCCCTCATAGTGTTATTACTGAATGTGCTGTCCCAGTGCTGAACAGCCCTCATAGTGTTATTACTGAATGTGCTGTCCCAGTGCTGAACAGCCCTCATAGTGTTATTACTGAATGTGCTGTCCCAGTGCTAAACAGCCCTCGTAGTGTTATTACTGAATGTGCTGTCCCAGTGCTAAACAGCCCTCGTAGTGTTATTACTGAATGTGCTGTCCCAGTGCTGAACAGCCCTCGTAGTGTTATTACTGAATGTGCTGTCCCAGTGCTGAACAGCCCTCATAGTGTTATTACTGAATGTGCTGTCCCAGTGCTGAACAGCCCTCATAGTGTTATTACTGAATGTGCTGTCCCAGTGCTAAACAGCCCTCGTAGTGTTTATTACTGAATGTGCTGTCCCAGTGCTGAACAGCCCCTCGTAGTGTAATTACTGAATGTGCTGTCCCAGTGCTAAACAGCCCTCGTAGTGTTATTACTGAATGTGCTGTCCCAGTGCTGAACAGCCCTCGTAGTGTAATTACTGAATGTGCTGTCCCAGTGCTGAACAGCCCTCGTAGTGTTATTACTGAATGTGCTGTCCCAGTGCTAAATAGCCCTCGTAGTGTTATTACTGAATGTGCTGTCCCAGTGCTGAACAGCCCTCGTAATGTTATTACTGAATGTGCTGTCCCAGTGCTGAACAGCCCTCGTAGTGTTATTACTGAATGTGTTGTCCCAGTGCTGAACAGCCCTCGTAGTGTTATTACTGAATGTGCTGTCCCAGTGCTGAAACGCCCTCATAGTGTTATTACTGAATGTGCTGTCCCAGTGCTGAACAGCCCTCGTAGTGTTATTACTGAATGTGCTGTCCCAGTGCTGAACAGCCCTCGTAGTGTTATTACTGAATGTGCTGTCCCAGTGCTGAACAGCCCTCGTAGTGTTATTACTGAATGTGCTGTCCCAGTGCTGAACAGCCCTCGTAGTGTTATTACTGAATGTGCTGTCTCAGTGCTGAACAGCCCTCGTAATGTTATTACTGAATGTGCTGTCCCAGTGCTGAACAGCCCTCGTAGTGTTAATACTGAATGTGCTGTCCCAGTGCTGAACAGCCCTCATAGTGTTATTACTGAATGTGCTGTCCAGTGCTGAACAGCCCTCGTAGTGTTATTACTGAATGTGCTTGTCCCAGTGCTGAACAGCCCTCGTAGTGTTATTACTGAATGTGCTGTCCCAGTGCTGAACAGCCCTCGTAGTGTTATTACTGAATGTGCTGTCCCAGTGCTGAACAGCCCTCGTAGTGTTATTACTGAATGTGCTGTCCCAGTGCTAAACAGCCCTCATAGTGTTATTACTGAATGTGCTGTCCCAGTGCTGAACAGCCCTCGTAGTGTTATTACTGAATGTGCTGTCTCAGTGCTGAACAGCCCTCGTAATGTTATTACTGAATGTGCTGTCCCAGTGCTGAACAGCCCTCGTAGTGTTAATACTGAATGTGCTGTCCCAGTGCTGAACAGCCCTCATAGTGTTATTACTGAATGTGCTGTCCCAGTGCTGAACAGCCCTCGTAGTGTTATTACTGAATGTGCTGTCCCAGTGCTGAACAGCCCTCGTAGTGTTATTACTGAATGTGCTGTCCCAGTGCTGAACAGCCCTCGTAGTGTTATTACTGAATGTGCTGTCCCAGTGCTGAACAGCCCTCGTAGTGTTATTACTGAATGTGCTGTCCCAGTGCTAAACAGCCCTCATAGTGTTATTACTGAATGTGCTGTCCCAGTGCTGAACAGCCCTCGTAGTGTTATTACTGAATGTGCTGTCCCAGTGCTGAACAGCCCTCGTAGTGTTATTACTGAATGTGCTGTCTCAGTGCTGAACAGCCCTCGTAGTGTTATTACTGAATGCGCTGTCCCAGTGCTGAACAGCCCTCGTAGTGTTATTACTGAATGTGCTGTCCCAGTGCTGAACAGCCCTCGTAGTGTTATTACTGAATGTGTTGTCCCAGTGCTGAACAGCCCTCGTAGTGTTATTACTGAATGTGCTGTCCCAGTGCTAAACAGCCCTCGTAGTGTTATTACTGAATGTGTTGTCCCAGTGCTGAACAGCCCTTGTAGTGTTATTACTGAATGTGTTGTCCCAGTGCTGAACAGCCCTCGTAGTGTTATTACTGAATGTGCTGACCCAGTGCTGAACAGCCCTCATAGTGTTATTACTGAATGTGCTGTCCCAGTGCTAAATAGTGTTTTTCTGTGTTATGTGCATTCTGTTAATATCTCTACATCTGTCTGGATTAACATTCCTACAGCGGCCAGAGGTCAGTGCACTAATTGTTCATGTCGTAGAGGGATTCCAACACTTTCTTCTGTCTGTTTTACAGGCCGTTGGGGGCTCAGGGGCGATCAGCCTTGTTAAGCAGGCTAAGCAGGCGCCTCAAAGGCAGTCTTAACCCCTAAGTGGCACCTAGCGAGACTAGCAGAGTTTAAGAGGAGGTAACTGACATCATGTGGGCAGAGGTTGAAAAACAAGCTTCACTTTCAATCTGTAAATTAGATTTCATATTGACATGACTTTCATATTCTTTTATTATTTTGTAATTTGGGAGTGGCGCAGCGGTCTAAGGCACTGCATCTCAGCGCAAGACGTGTCACTACAGTCCCTGGTTTGAATCCAGGCGTGATTGGGAGTCCCATACGGCGACGCACAATTGGCCCAGTGTTGTCCGGATTTGGCCGGGGTAGAATTTGTTCTTAACTGACTTGTCTAGTTAAATAAAGGTTAAATAATAAATACAAATTATTGTGGAAAAATTCTCATGGACAGATAAAAAGGCGAGAATCTGTCAAGGCTTGCATAGAATTATGTGATTACAAGCAGCAGTAGTTCCTGGTTTGGGGTTTTTGTCGTTGATTATTTGGACGAATCAGGATTGGGCGATTGGCGGTGCTTAAACTGGTGCTGTGAATTTCAACCCCATGTGCGGATAATACAAATTTTCCACTAGATACCACAGTCACAAAGTCATAATTGTCTGTATCATAAAATGTATGATAACAAAAATGTGCTTTTTGGCTGTGATAAACACAGGTGAAATTAGCAGAAGGGAGGGGTATGGCCGAGGTTCCGTTTGCGAGGGAGGAGACGTCGCTTCCTTCCTTTGCACAATTGTTAAAGCTGCAGTATGTAACTTTTTGGGTCGACCTGACCAAATTCACATAGAATTGTGAGTTATAGATCTGTCATTCTCATTGAAAGCAAGTCTAAGAAGCGGAGTGTAACGGGCGTCGTATAGGGGGACCAAGGCGCAGCGTGTTGAGTGCTCATCTTGAATTTTAATGAAATCGAACACTTAGACAAATAAACGACAGCCAACAGTTCTGTCAGGTTACACAAACGAAACAGAAAACAACTACCCACGAAAACCAAGTGGGAAAAGGCTGCCTAAGTATGGCTTCCAATCAGAGACAACGATAGACAGCTGCCTCTGATTGGAAACCATACCCGGCCAAAACATAGAAACAAAAACATAGAATGCCCACCCCCATCACACCCCGACCTAACTAAACAGAGAAAAAACAGTTCTCCTAGGTCAGGGCGTGACAGATGTATGCTATTTCTATGCTTCCCGTGCTTAAGTTCCATTTTTTTGTCTTTTACTTTCGATTTTGTACACCAGCTTCAAACAGCTGAAAATACAATCATTTAGGTTAAAGATCTACTACTGCTTGATTTGGCACATAAACTGATATCAGGAGAACTATAAGAACTTTACAAATCAGGAAATGGTGGAGCGATTCCTGCATATTGCTCCTTTAACTACATTCCCCACAGAAGTACTTCTGGGTAAGCGAGATGAATTATTGTGTCAGATAGTCATCTTCAAGTTCAGTGGGCGGATAGTCTCTCTGTACAGTCAGTGAATGAGTAAGTTTTCCAATATATTCATTACACATGGAAGTTAAACTTGAAAAGTTAACACGAGTGGATGGTAGAATGACTGACTCTGCCTGCCACTGTGTTGCTGCTGATGACAGGCCTCTGAGGGATCGGTGCATGTCAGGCCAGGGTAGGAAGTAAGAATAGCCTTCTGAGACACCATAGAGTAGGTCACAGATGAGACAAAATGTCATCACAGGGTCACAGACCACCCAGGCTGACAGACAGACAGACAGACAGACAGACAGACAGCTCACACACATGCACACTGTAACACACACATACAGTTTGTTTGAGTAGGCAGCAGAAGACAACATATTCAATCATGCAGAGCAGCTGACCTCCTTTAGATGTCCAATATGGAACATCACAACACTGCTATATCATTTAGGACAGTAAGCCTGGTAAATAGTATTATGATAAGCTATAGTAGCAGCCGCAGGGACCACGGCTGTCAGGTGTAAAGATGTATGCTTTAAAGGGGGGTCTACAATACTAGATAGCCTGTCTCTACATATGACATCACTGAATCCAGTTGTAACAGGTTGATACGATTAGAATTAATCAAGAGAATTTACAGTATTTACATATTAGATGACATCATTTCCTCAAGTTCATGTAAACATTGTTGAAACATTAAAATGTGTTAATACATAATTGATAGACTGTAATGTTTCTAACATGTTTAGGACAGACGGTGCTGCAGGACAGAGGTTTATAACATGTTTAGGACAGACCGTGATGCAGGACAGAGGTTTATAACATGTTTAGGGCAGACCGTGATGCAGGACAGAGGTTTATAACATGTTTAGGACAGACGGTGCTGCAGGACAGAGGTTTATAACATGTTTAGGACAGACCGTGCTGCAGGACAGAGGTTTATAACATGTTTAGGGCAGACCGTGATGCAGGACAGAGGTTTATAACATGTTTAGGACAGACGGTGCTGCAGGACAGAGGTTTCTAACATGTTTAGGGCAGACCGTGATGCAGGACAGAGGTTTATAACATGTTTAGGACAGACCGTGATGCAGGACAGAGGTTTATAACATGTTTAGGACAGACCGTGATGCAGGACAGAGGTTTATAACATGTTTAGGACAGACCGTGATGCAGGACAGAGGTTTATAACATGTTTAGGACAGACCGTGATGCAGGACAGAGGTTTATAACATGTTTAGGACAGACGGTGCTGCAGGACAGAGGTTTATAACATGTTTAGGACAGACCGTGATGCAGGACAGAGGTTTATAACATGTTTAGGACAGACCGTGATGCAGGACAGAGGTTTATAACATGTTTAGGACAGACCGTGATGCAGGACAGAGGTTTATAACATGTTTAGGACAGACCGTGATGCAGGACAGAGGTTTATAACATGTTTAGGACAGACCGTGATGCAGGACAGAGGTTTATAACATGTTTAGGACAGACCGTGATGCAGGACAGAGGTTTATAACATGTTTAGGACAGACTGTGATGCAGGACAGAGGTTTCCCTTGATACCATGTATAACTCATACCCCATAGAGTCCCTGTTCACTTTGGTCCTTCTGAAAAGATACCTCACTGAAAAGGTTCACTAGGCTTGGCTGGACTCCTCACTGAAAAGGTTCACTAGGCTTGGCTGGACTCCTCACTGAAAAGGTTCACTAGGCTTGGCTGGACTCCTCACTGAAAAGGTTCACTAGGCTTGGCTGGACTCCTCACTGAAAAGGTTCACTAGGCTTGGCTGGACTCCTCACTGAAAAGGTTCACTAGGCTTGGCTGGATTCCTCACTGAAAAGGTTCACTAGGCTTGGCTGGACTCCTCACTGAAAAGGTTCACTAGGCTTGGCTGGACTCCTCACTGAAAAGGTTCACTAGGCTTGGCTGGATTCCTCACTGAAAAGGTTCACTAGGCTTGGCTGGATTCCTCACTGAAAAGGTTCACTAGGCTTGGCTGGATTCCTCACTGAAAAGGTTCACTAGGCTTGGCTGGATTCCTCACTGAAAAGGTTCACTAGGCTTGGCTGGATTCCTCACTGAAAAGGTTCACTAGGCTTGGCTGGATTCCTCACTGAAAAAGGTTCACTAGGCTTGGCTGGATTCCTCATGAAAGGTTCACTAGGCTTGGTGGATCCTCACTGAAAAGGTTCACTAGGCTTGGCTGGATTCCTCACTGAAAAGGTCACTAGGCTCTGGCTGGATCCTCACTGAAAAGGTTCACTAGACTTGGCTGGATTCCTCACTTGAAAAGGTTCACTAGACTTGGCTGGATTCCTCACTGAAAATGTTCACAGACTTGGCTGGCATTACACAGGTCATTCTGTCCTTTTGTCCTAGTATCCATCACGTTATGTTTATCCTGTGGATTCTTCGCAACAGCTTTGTAATGGATGGTCAGTCACACTATGTTGTTTGAATCCAACCCAGTTAACCCAATGGTATCCTAAGGAATGAATCCAACCCAGTTAACCATGGTATCCTCAGGAATGAATCCAACCCAGTAACCATGGTATCCTCAGGAATGAATCCCAACCCAGTTAACCATGGTATCCTCAGGAATGAATCCAACCCAGTTAACCATGGTATCCTCAGGAATGAATCCAACCCAGTTAACCATGGTATCCTCAGGAATGAATCCAACCCAGTTACCATGGTATCCTCAGGAATGAATCCAACCCAGTTAACCATGGTATCCTCAGGAATGAATCCAACCCAGTTAACCATGGTATCCTCAGGAATGAATCCAACCCAGTTAACCATGGTATCCTCAGGAATGAATCCAACCCAGTTGACCATGGTATCCTCAGGAATGAATCCAACCCAGTTGACCATGGTATCCTCAGGAATGAATCCAACCCAGTTAACCATGGTATCCTCAGGAATGAATCCAACCCAGTTGACCATGGTATCCTCAGGAATGAATCCAACCCAGTTGACCATGGTATCCTCAGGAATGAATCCAACCCAGTTAACCATGGTATCCTCAGGAATGAATCCAACCCAGTTAACCATGGTATCCTCAGGAATGAATCCAACCCAGTTAACCATGGTATCCTCAGGAATGAATCCAACCCAGTTAACCATGGTATCCTCAGGAATGAATCCAACCCAGTTAACCATGGTATCCTCAGGAATGAATCCAACCCAGTTGACCATGGTATCCTCAGGAATGAATCCAACCCAGTTAACCATGGTATCCTCAGGAATGTTTGATTGTAATGATGCCCTCTAGGAACCAACGAAGAAGTCATCATTTTATCCTCTCTCTCTCTCTCTCTCTCTCTCTCTCTCTCTCTCTCTCTCTCTCTCTCTCTCTCTCTCTCTCTCTCTCTCTCTCTCTCTCTCTCTCTCTCTCTCTCTCTCTCCTCCTCTCTCTCTCTCTCTCTCTCTCTCTCTCTCTCTCTCTCTCTCTCTCTCTCTCTCTCTCTCTCTCTCTCTCTCTCTCTCTCTCTCTCTCTCTCTCTCTCTCTCTCTCCTCTCTCTCTCTCTCTCTCTCTCTCTCTCTCTCTCTCTCTCTCTCTCTCTCTCTCTCTCTCTCAATTTCAATTTTCAATTTTCAATTTAAGAGGCTTTATTGGCATGGGAAAGATATGTTTACATTGCCAAAGCAAGATAATAAACAATACAAAATGAACAGTAAACATTACACTCACAAAAGTTCCATAGGAATAGAGACATTTCAAATGTCATATTATGTCTATATACAGTGTTATAATGATGTGCAAATAGTTACAAAAGGGAAAATAAATAAACATAAATATGAGTTGTATTTAAAATGGTGTTTGTTCTTCACTAGTAGCCCTTTTCTTGTGGCAACAGGTCACACATCTTGCTGCTGTGATGTCACACTGTGGTATTTCACCCAATAGATATGGGAGTTTATCAAAATTGGATTTGTTTTCAAATTCTTTGTGGGTCTGTGTAATTTGAGGGAAATATGTGTCTCTAATATGGTCATACATTTGGCAGGAAGTTAGGAAGTGCAGTTCAGTTTCCACGTCATTTTGTGGGCAGTGTGCACATAGCCTGTCTTCTCTTGAGAGCCAGGTCTGCCTTTGGCTGCCTTTCTCAATAGCAAGGCTATACTCACTGAGTCTGTACATAGTCAAAGATTTCCTTAATTTTGGGTCAGTCACGGTGGTCAGGTATTCTGCCACTGTGTACTCTCTGTTAAGGGCCCCAAAAATTATTTCCAATGTGTCAAGTAATTATCTTTTTGTTTTCTCATGATTTGGTTGGGTCTAATTGTGATGCTGGGTCTAATTGTGAGCTGGGGCTCTGTGGGGTGTGTTTGTGTTTGTGAACAGAGCCCCAGGACCAGCTTTCTTAGGGGACTCTTCTCCAGGTTCATTGCTCTGTAGGTGATGGCTTTGTTATGGAAGGTTTGGGAATCACTTCCTTTTAGGTGGTTATAGAATTTAAAACCTGTTGAGGATCTTATCCCGATCTTATCCCGGTATTGGGATTCATTGTCATGTGACCATGGCGGGGAATTCAAAACTGCAAGAGTAATCATTTCAAAAAATCAAATAATCAACTATTTTCCTCCATTTGAAAGATATATCTCCTAAATCTAACCACGCTGTCCGATTTTCAGAGGCATTACGGAGAATGCATAAAGTTAGGTTATGTGAGGAGAGTACATTGACAATAGCTGCGTGTAATGTTTAGCCAATTCAAAGAAGGGCATCAACAGACAGAAAACTAGCTAGAATTATGCACTTACCTTTGACAATCTGCATCAGATGACACTCATAGGACATTATGTTATACAATACATGCATTTTTAGTTCCATCAAGTTCATATTTATATCCAAAAACAGCATTTACAGTCGCGGTGAAATTCAGAATTTTTTTTCGGCTCGAATGCACCCAGTGAATCCAGCATTACAAATCACGGAATTACTATTCGAAAACATTGGTAAATTATAATATTGTCATTCAAAGAATAATATATTATCATCTCGTAATTGCTACCGAATGGCCAGATCTCAAAATAACTTTACTGGGAAATCACATTTTGCATAAACTGGGTACTATGCTAACAACAATAAGCTATATGCTAAGCTAAGCTAAGCTATACCGTTAGCATTAGCATCATCTAATATCGATAATAACATTCTAAATATCCCCTTACCTTTGATTATCTCCATCAGAAGGCGCTGCCAGAGATCCCAGGTCCAGAACAAATGTGGTTTCTTTTGACAAAGTTCATAATTTATGTCCAAATAGTTAGCGTTCAGTAGGCTCCCACAAAATGAGGTGGGCAGTGTAAAGTCACGTCGAAAAGCTAAAGAAAACCTAGTAAATAATCTATTTACGTTTGTTTAAACATGTCAAACGTTGTTCAGCATTAATCTTTTGGTCCATTTTTAACGTGAAACATCAGTAAACATCAGTAATATTTTCACACAACCTATCAAGTGTCTAGAATAAACGATAATGACAAAGGCACTCTTCTCAGATTCATGCGCAGGCGCAAAAATGAAGTGATGACGTGTCAACTTGTAAGCTTTCTAATTCGGTCTGTATTCATGACAGATGCTTCCAACAACTTTCTAAAGATCGTTGACATCTAGTGGAAGCAGTAGGAGTTGCGAACTGAATCCTTTCTCACTGTGGTATCTTTAAAACAATGACACTAAATAGTACAGTCACAAAATTCTCATTTTTTTTAATCTATTTTTCACAGGTTTTTGCCTGCAATATGAGTTTTGTTATACTTACAGACACCATTCAAACTGTTTTAGAAAATTCAGAGTGTTTTCTATCCAAACCTAAACAATAATATGCATATTCTAGCTTCTGAGTTGGTGTAGGAGGCAGTTAAAAATGCGCACATATTTTTTTCCAAAATTCTCAATACTGCCCCCTGGCCTCAACAGTTAACAGCTATTTTTCTAGATTTTGATCATTAATCTGCAGGTATTATTTGGTGTTTTACGTTGTACACAGAGGATATTTTTGCAGAATTCTGCATGCACTCTCTCAATTTGGTGTTTGTCCCATTTTGTGAATTCTTGGTCGGAATTCTCTCTCTCCTCTCTCGCTTTCTCTTTTCACATGAACCTGTCTATGTTTATGTGCTGTTTAAAATATAGAAAATAAAATACAAATGTATTGAATAGAAATGTTTTCAGAGTAACATCAAGCTGACATTTTACTTATGTATGCTAAGAGGAATTCAGTAAGTCTGTGTACAGTCAGATGAAAGGGCATTCACAGACTAAACATTCATCTAATATCACTGGCATTAATCCAGAGGCCATTCAAGTAAGGACACTGAAATCTCCTTTCTTGTCTTACATAATGTTGAAATGTTGAGCACACCGACACAGACAGAATGCAAATGAAAGGGTGTATTTCCAACACCAGCTAACAGCTGCAGCAGTATGTGAAGGTGAACCTCTGCACAGTCTGGGCCAGAGTCAGTCACTCTCTCAACACTGTCTTGATGGGTTGATCAATCCTTCAGGTTTCACAGCAAATAACACAGCAATCATGGCTAGCTGCTATTCTTTATATGTGTTCAGTTTCCAGAAAGTGGAAACTCTTACAACCCATGCCAATCTATTTCTATGTAAACCTAGTTTATGTTCAGACTTTATGTAGGCATTCATCTCTAGGTCTGTTCTTGAAGGATTTATGTATTTGGTAAATGAATACATGTCACTGAGAGTTTTTCCACTGGGGAAAGGAATATTTTGTCACACACAATCAGCAATCAGCAAGTTCATAAAGCTATTGAACTTGTGGTGTTAAATGTTGCTAGTGGAAAGAGATCTAGAGGAACCAGGTGTGGTCTGTCCGTCCCTAGTGGAATCTAAACCCCTTATAACAGACTTCAAAGAGCCAGCTAATAGTATATTTATTGGGTGTTGCTCCTAAAGAGTTATCCCCACAAGAGGACAGTGATTATGTGGAACTGATTTAGGTTTGTATAAAACAGTTTAATAAATTACAAATATGTTTCCATTCTAGCCTCTTCATTTTATTGGAGTGATTTTATAATATGTGTAACAGTTAATTAATAACAAATAGCAGAGTCAAAATTGTAATAACCACTTTAGTTCTTAAAAGTCAAAATATTGATATTGAAAAACATTTTCATTTGCCATGTCTTGACAATAGTCCATGTACCATATGTGTAGATTAACACAATGGATATGGGATGGATAAGGTGAAGACCCCACATCTTCCCGATCCCCCTGCATCTCTCTGCACTGACGTTCCAATGGTTACGCATAATACACGCCTACAGAAACTCCCGAAGCTGCAAGAGGACGAAAAGAGCGGCATTCGTTCTCAGTAGTATGTCGATTCTACCGGGCTACACATCCAATTCTGAGCCCGAATGTAGCGTTTATCTAGAATAACAAGTGGAATATTCTTCAGTTCATTTACCCACGAAGTTCGGGAGGCGTTTTAATTGGGTAAGTGTTGTTTTCAGAGATTGCGGTGCAGTTTTTCAAAATGATTCTTTAGGTTGCACAATGAAATGAGATATGAGACGTAAAACAGCTGTGATCCACAAAAACAACTCTCCTTATCTGCATGCTTCCTACCTGTCTATATTTCCAACAGACACATCCGTGCGCGTTTTAGTTGATTACTAGTCAAATGTAAGTTGTTTGGAAACTGTTCGTTTTATCTACAGTGGTCTCTGTACTATATAAAATACGATTAGCTCTCTATCTCGTTTTAAACTATTTCAAACTGAGTTTTCTCAAATTCAGCAGATTACGAATTGTGAGCATTCCATTATTTTAAGTGATCCCCATTCAAAGGGGATGAGATTGCAGAGCTGTCAAACTGATTTAGGGAATACTTAAAGTAGTAACGTTAGCAGGTGCATGGCACAGGTTTAGGAACTGCAATGCCAGTGCAGTGCTGCCATATGCGCCTAGCCCATAAATAATCCACTGAGTGTAAATTTACTTATAGCTGCCTCAGCACCATGAAAGACAATCGACACACTGAACAGAGAGAGCAGGAATTCTTCTCTCCAGATTTAACAGTTGGCCATATTGTTGTATTTTATTGTATTGTAGCTAAATCAGGTTTGCTAGTGCTAAAATCGGTCAGATATGTGGAAGGGCTGGGCCGGGATGGGAAACTCTCTTCTACAGCTGTGTGGTAGGCCTACATTAAACAAGTGAGGTACACTACAGTGTTAAGTGGTGTTATTATGGCTGTAGGAATGACAGGGTTTCAAACACAGCAGGCTGCCCTGAGGCTTCTACCATCAGCAGGTTCACTAGAACCATACTGTAGAATTACTACAGTCCAGGTGTGCAGAGTCCACACACTGACATCACTGTACACACATGTTCCTGCAGCCCACTGTCAGATTGTTTTCTGTTGCAAACATTTTTTAAATCCTGTTTTTGCTTTGTGATTATGGGGTATTGTGTGGGGAAAAAAACAATTTAATCAATTTTGGAATACGGCTGTAATGTAATAAAATGTGGAAAAAGTAAAGTGGTCGTCGGAATACTTTCCGAATGCAGTGTATTTGGCATTTTCTCAGGAAGTCTGTCTGGCCTCTCCTAGAAATACATCTGCATGTGTTCTCAATTTATCTTCAATTCCAGTCTGTATTTTCCCAACTACTTAAAAAGATGCATCATGCGTCATGCTATAACTTTTAAATAAATAGGTATTGGGAAGCATTCTAAACAAGTTGTTTGCCGGAATTCCTTTTAAACTCACTCAAGTAAAAACATGTCTATTTGTGGTCTGGCTGGCCATCACAGAGGCAGTCTATCTGTGTGTGAGAGTGTGGAACGGGGGGTGTGAGTGTGGCTGTTGTGAGTCTTGTAATTTAGATTTTTCCTTTCCTTAATATGCAGAAGTCAGTGGTCTCTCCTCTCCCCCTCTCTTGCTCTCTCTCGCTCTCCCTTTTCATGTAAAGGCCATGCAACAGAAATTCCATTTGTACAGCACCCTAACTGGGGAGGGACAGCCTCTGGCCCCTGTAGTCCAAAGCGGGCCTCTCTCTTACAAATCACTTAATTAGAGATGGAAGTAGTGGAACCACAGGGGCAGGAAGAAGAGATGAGGGAGAAGTAGAGAATCAAAGTCTGTGACTCCAGGCAGCCAGAGGTCCAGAGGCCCAGAGGCCCAGCGGCCCAGAGGTCCAGAGGCCCAGAGGCCCAGAGACCCAGCGGCCCAGAGGCCCAGAGGCCCAGAGGTCCAGAGGCCCAGAGGCCCAGAAGCCCAGAGCCTGCTGTGTGTCAATCCGTCCGCTGGTCCATTCATGACTTCATAGCCTCACACCACCTGTCTGCCTGTCTACACCAATCTCAGCACCCAGCATTAAGGCCTAGATTCAATCAGATCAAGCATTAACCGGCGATAGCCGACACCCACATAGCTGATGTTTTGGCAGTGTCGGAGGTGTCAAATCGGTGAGCAGCTACTCTTGATCATTGTCACGAAGCCACACCCATCCCACTCACAGTAGAAGTTCAGAATTGTATTTTATTTATTTCACCTTTATTTAACCAGGTAGGCAAGTTGTGAACAAGTTCTCATTTACAATTGCGACCTGGCCAAGATAAAGCAAAGCAGTTCGACACATATAACAACACAGAGTTGCACATGGAGTAAAACAAACATACAGTCAATAATACAGTAGAAATATAAGTCTATATACGATGTGAGCAAATGAGGTGAGATAAGGGAGGTAAATGCAAAAAAGGCCATGGTGGCAAAGTAAATACAATATAGCAAGTAAAACACTGGAATGGTAGATTTGACAGTAGATGAGTGTACAAAGTAGAAATACTGGTGTGCAAAGGAGCTAAATAAATAAATACAGAAGGGGAAGAGGTAGAATGAGAAAGTGTAGGCTATATCTCAAATTTAAAATCATTAATCAATATGAGGATTTCTATCAGCCTAATCAAGGTGTAGATTACATCTCACATTCCAGTGTTCAAACAAGGCTGCATGGGATTTATCTTAATCCGACTCCGTGCAGCCAATGGCCATGCCCACTTTATGTATAATGCCAGGAACCACTTGTGGATCTGACAAAACAACCACTATGTGGATGTAGGCTAAAGCGGATCTGATTGAATAGAGCCCTAAATCAGCTTGGCATCATAAAGGAATGTTCTAGGTCATCATAAAGCATCATAAAGAATGTTCTAGGTCATCATAAAGCATCATAAAGGAATGTTCTAGGTCATCATAAAGGAATGTTAAAGGTCATCATAAAGGAATGTTCTAGGTCATCATAAAGCATAATAAAGAATGTTCTAGGTCATCATAAAGCATCATAAAGGAATGTTCTACGTCATCATAAAGGAATGTTCTAGGTCATCATAAAGCATCATAAAGAATGTTCTAGGTCATCATAAAGGAATGTTCTAGGTCATCATAAAGGAATGTTCTACGTCATCATAAAATAATGTTATATGTCATCATAAAAGAATGTTCTACGTCATGATAAAGGAATGTTCAATGTCATCATAAAGGAATGTTCTACGCCATCATAAAGGAATGTTCTACGTCATCATAAAGGAATGTTCTACGTCATGATAAAGGAATGTTCTACGTCATCATAAAGGAATGTTCTACGTCATCATAAAGGAATGTTCTACGTCATCATAAAGGAATGTTCTACATCATCATAAAGGAATGTTCTACGTCATCAAAAAGGAATGTTCTACGCCATCATAAAGGAATGTTCTACATCATGATAAAGGGCAGGACGGTACAGTAATAGAACCAACAGGATGTCCGGAGCTCTTGGAGAGTAGACCATATCTCAACGACTAGCACCATATCACCAGCAGCCTCCCAGACAGCCTCTTGACGTTCCACAGTGACACTGAAGGGCACAACGCCTCCGCCATACATTTCTCTGTGCCAGTCCTACTACTTCTCTAGCAGTCAGTCCCAAAGACCAGGCACGTAGAGGTACAGTATGGCCTTCAGTCCATTGAAACATAGAGTACACTCTTAGAAAAAAGGGTTCCAAAAGGGTTCTTCGGCTGTCCCCATAGGATAACCTTTTTTGGTTACAGGTAGAACCTGTTCTACATGGAACCAAAAGGGTTCTACTTGGAACCCAAAAGGGTTCTACCTGCAACTAAAAAGGGGTTCTTCAAAGGGTTCTCCTATGGGGACAGCCGAAGAACCCTTTAAGGTTCTAGATAGCTCCTTTTTTTCTAATAGTGTATTGTATAGTGAGTGACTTCCTGTACAACGAACAGCAGCAGGTTCTTAACCCAGCCTGCCCTCTGTATAACCACCATATCTACTCCCACAATACGGCCCTGTCTATGGAGTTACCAGAGGGTTAAGAGACCCTACAGTTGACTTACAGCACCTCAAAGTGGTCCAGCAATCTGTGCTCTACGCACCATTCCATCTTGAATTTTAATGGAATGGATTTTGATTTAAAGCTTAATTGCGACCAGTCTTTCTTTGGAATCCAAAACCAATGATTTTGTTACATGAGACATATGCTATGTGACCTGAGGGAAATTCCTTTTGACCAGGTTATTATCATCTTCCAGATCAGCACTACACTTAGACTGAGTTGCTGTCTCTTCAGGGCCAATAGTTAAGCTGTTGTTGTCATTTGGGATTAAGGTATAATTTATTTGAACAAACCCGAGCCTCTTTTAGTCATTTTCATCATCTCTTATCCAGAATGACTTACAGTAGGGAGTGCATAGATATTCCTACTGGTCCCCCA
>NW_021823073.1:3447040-3454540 GCF_901001165.1 Salmo trutta | reverse complement strand
CGGGAATAGGGATAGTTAGCAGTTGTAGACCTTATAATAGATGATTTAGAGTAACAGATTATTTAATACCGCCTTTCTAATATTTAAACAGCTTAGATAGTAGATTATAATAGCAATGATTTACCTAACAGATTTTGTATACCGCTTTAATCAATGTAACAGTCATATATAGACTATAAGAGATGATTTAAGTAACAGATTATTATATTACAGCTTTAATAATATTTAATAGATAGTATTAGACTATAATAGATGATTTAGTAAACAGATGATTAATACAGCTTTAATAATATTTAATAGATAGATATAGACCATAATAGATGATTTAGTAACAGATTATTAATACAGCTTTAATCATATTTAATAGATAGATATAGACAATAATAGATGATTTAGTAACAGATTGCTAATACAGCTTTTAATAATATTTATAGATAGATATAGACAATAATAGATGATTTAGTAACAGATTTGTAATACAGCTTTAATAATATTTAATAGATAGATATAGACCATAATAGATTATTTAGTAACAGATTATTAATACAGCTTTAATATTTAATAGATAGATATAGACTATAATAGATGATTTAGTAACAAATTTGTAATACAGCTTTAATAATATTTAAGTCATATATAGACTATAATAGATGATTTAGTAACAGATTAGTAATACAGCTTTAATAATATTTAATAGATAGATATAGACTATAATAGATGATTTAGTAACAGATTTGTAATACAGCTTTAATAATATTTAACAGTCATATAGACTATAATAGCTGATTTAGTAACATATTATTAATACAGCTTTAATAATATTTAATAGATAGATATAGACCATAATAGATGATTAAGATTATTAATACAGCTTTAATAATATTTAATAGATAGATATAGACTATAATAGATGATTTAGTAACAGATTAGTAATACAGCTTTAATAACATTTAACAGTCATATATAGACTATAATAGATGATTTAGTAACAGATTATTAATACAGCTTTGATAACATTTAATAGATATAGAGTATAATAGATGATTTAGTAACAGATTTGTAATACAGCTTTAATAATATTTAACAGTCATATATAGACTATAATAGATGATTTAGTAACAGATTTGTAATACAGCTTTAATAATATTTAACAGTCATATATAGACTATAATAGATGATTTAGTAACAGATTATTAATACAGTTTTAATAACATTTAATAGATAGATATAGACTATAATAGATGATTTAGTAACAGATGATTAATACAGCTTTAATAACATTTAATAGATATAGAGTATAATAGATGATTTAGTAACAGATTAGTAAAACAGCTTTAATAACATTTAATAGATATAGACTATAATAGATGATTTAGTAACAGATTATTAATACAGCTTTAATAATATTTAATAGATAGATATAGACCATAATAGATGATTAAGTAACAGATTATTAATACAGCTTTAATAATATTTAATAGATAGATATAGACTATAATAGATGATTTAGTAACAGATTAGTAATACAGCTTTAATAACATTTAACAGTCATATATAGACTATAATAGATGATTTAGTAACATATTATTAATACAGCTTTGATAACATTTAATAGATATAGAGTATAATAGATGATTTAGTAACAGATTTGTAATACAGCTTTAATAATATTTAATAGATAGATATAGACTATAATAGATGATTTAGTAACAGATTATTAATACAGTTTTAATAACATTTAATAGATATAGACTATAATAGATGATTTAGTAACAGATTAGTAATACAGCTTTAATAATATTTAACAGTCATATATAGAGTATAATAGATGATTTAGTAACAGATTTGTAATACAGCTTTAATAATATTTAATAGATAGATATAGACTATAATAGATGATTTAGTAACAGATTATTAATACAGTTTTAATAACATTTAATAGATATAGACTATAATAGATGATTTAGTAACAGATTAGTAAAACAGCTTTAATAATATTTAATAGATATAGACTATAATAGATGATTTAGTAACAGATTAGTAAAACAGCTTTAATAATATTTAATAGATATAATATGTCGGTCCTCAAAGTAATCATTACCCCATTCAAGCAACTGAGGAAAAAGCCGTCATCATCCACTTCTGTAGACTGTGATCCTAGCTTCATGGGATTCACTATAGGGTTAGTTACTGGATGCCATCTGAGTCGGGGTCCTGGATGACATTTAGCTAATGTAAGCCAAAGCACAGCAACACAACAGCATGAGTGAGATTCAGATAACTGATCACCTACTCCACGATTTACTGATCGATTCTCTATCAATCCATCTCTTTTCTTTTCTCTCTGTCGCTGTCTCTCTCCACCTCTGAGGATGTTTACCTTTAATATTTTATTCACTGATTGATTTCTCTCAACAGTGTCCTGGAACGTTGACCAATCGACAGCTGCATGTGGAAGGTCTCAAGGCAATGATGGAGGCCCTGGCCAGCAGCCTGGGTCTCTACTTTTAACGCTAATCGCTGATTGGCTGGAAGCGGCTCATTCACGGGACTTCACTGTGAAGGACATCATCCTCCTCCATCCATCAAGTATGAATACACATGCATTGGAAATGTATTTTTGTATCAAATTGTAGTAGATGGAGTCTGATACCTACCTTTATTTTCTTCTGGTTTAGTCTGCTGGCAATGTCTCTGAGTGACCTTTGAGATGAGTCATCAATACTGTGATGTGACCATTATAACAGCCAAGACAAAGGGCATCCATCCATGACCCTCTGATCCAGAGTTCGTTATGGGGGCACACGGCACGTTCCCCCTCAGATATGTCCTGTAAATGTTTTTTTAAATATATATTATTGTAATTTGTATTATTATGATTAATTTGAGGCGTCGGGCGAGGGGCCTTCAGTACCTCGTGGAGTGGGAGGGGTACGGTCCGGAGGAGAGGTGCTGGGTTCCGGTTGGACCCTTCAATGCTGCGGCAGTTCCACCGTCTTCGTCCGGATCGCCCTGTGCCTCGCCCTCCGGGTCGTCCCCGAGGCCGGCGTCGGTGCGCTGCTGGAGCCGCGCGTCAGGGGGGGGTACCCCCCCTCCTTGTTCAAGCGGCGATCGGCGTCGCCTGTCTTCTAGCCATCATTGATCCATTTTTCATTTTCCATGGTTTTGTCTTGCTTTTTCACTCACACCTGGTTTTCAATTCCCTCAATTACTTGTTGTGTATTTAACCTCTGCTCCCCCCATGTCTTTGTGTGGGATTGTTATTTGTAGTGCTTGTGCACATTCCCCGTGAGCGCACAACGGGTTATTTTTGTGCCCATTTATCTTGTTGTTCTGGATGCCGTTGGTTTTGCTTAATAAATCTCCGGTTATTACCCAGTTCTGCTCTCCTGTGCCTGACTTCTCTGCCGCCAATTACGCAACCCGCTACAGCTATTTATAAAACAAGCTATAGAAAGTTTGTTTCAATTTCAGTTTAATGCCCCAGAAAAGACAGATATGACAAATATGACAACAAAATTAAGGTTAACTTAAAATATTGTATTGATTTTTTTTTTGAGATCGAGGGGAGAGAGACGAGAGGAGAAATAACCCCCACAAAACGAGTATAATCTTTGGAAATAGTATCATAAATAGGGACTGGTGGAGTTTTCACACATGCAGCTAACAAAAAATATATGCCTGCTCTACTCAAATTACAAACCAACTAATTGTCAGCATTACCGCAAAAATGGAAGAGGCAAGTGGCAAGTGGGATGGAAAGTAAGGAACTTGTCTGTCAAGCCCGGCATTAAATAACAAACATTTGTTAAGACAATTGTGATAAATAAAAAAGGTATACACAGTTTTTATTTAAGGACCAAAAAATGGACAGCTGTTCCATATAGATTGACAAAATAGTTGGGGCGAGATTTCAATGTACCGATCCATGGACACATGTGGTGTTATAAACTGATACACAAACAAGCGCTGGATTCAACAACTTAGATTATGATACAAAATTCTTGCAACCAATAACATTTTTATCTATATGTGTGATACAACCATCCCAGCTCTGCAGATTTTGCTTGCGAAGAGACAGAACCATTAGATCAGTTGTTTTGGTACTGTCCATATGAGCTTGTTTTTTGGTCGCAGGTTCAGGAATGGCTGAAGACATTGAAACATTTGGAGCTAACTCTGCAGATAACCACTGCTGGGTGATTTAAAAAGTCATAGTCAATCGATAAATCATATTTAAATTTAACCTTTAACTAGACAAGTCAGTTAAGAACAAATTCTTATTTACAATGACGGCCTACCCCGGCCAAACCCGGACGACGCTGGGCCCTATGGGACTCCCAATCACGGTCGGATGTGATACAGCCTGGATTCGAACCAAGGACTCTAGTGACACCTCTTGCACTGAGATGCAGTGCCTTAGATCGCTGCGCCACTCGGAAACCCTATATAATAATACTCTTAACAAAAATCTTTATCTTTAACTTACGATCTTATAAACTATGAGAATAGAAAGGTTCAGCACTTTTGTGAAATACATAGTTGACAATATATAAGCAAATCAAAATCAAAACAGAGATAGATGGGATGGGGTTGAGTGGAGCTTAATGGTGGGACTGAAGGGTGGGATTGCAAAAACTGTTTCAGGAGTTTGAAAAACGCAAAATTCTCCAATTTACCAAGAGGGGGCTTGGCCCTTCCCCGGAAGAGCCCCCCCCAGCCATCCTCACGTACTTTGTGCCCCCTCAGATCTTTGAGGTGCATGCCACCTCTGCTCTGATCCCCAGACAAAGGTGACATGGCCACAGCCTGTTAATGGCCACAGTCAGGCCTCTCTCACCCTGCCTTCATCTTTGAAGGTACTTTTCCCATATCTAGATGAAGAGATTATAATAAAACAATTATTCATCCCACAATGCAGTGTAGAGACACCTTCCTCATCCCCACTCAGAATATGTACCACTGTGTGACACAGTCTCTGGCCTTCACTTAGCATCTGCGGTGTTAGGTCATCAGTGAGATGTGTGCGAGTTTCCAGGCGTGACTTCCTGTTTTCCACCCCTTTCTCTCTGTGAAACTGAGACGCATTCTGTCCCTCAGCCTTCAGTTCCTCAGACTACAGTACAGTATACTGGTCCACAGTGAGAACTGCGCTCACCGCCGTGTGAGAAATATGGAAACGCACAGTAGCTCTAAGAGGAACGTACGAGGTCAGACCCCTAATGGTCCCCTCCTCTACATCTCCCTGCAGTCAAACACTGAAATCTCGTCTAATGTATTTTACCTCAGCTCTCTTGGCACAATCTGCCTTCAACATCTGATAAGCCAAGAGCTCCTATATCAGGTTTATGGTTGTTAATTTCATAGGGATATCTGAGCTGAATTCCCCAAGAAATGCGTGTCTGTTTGGACCCACGCCCCGGCTTGTACAGGGGGATAGGATGACCTTGACCAGCCCTGGGGGCTTGGGGTATGGAGGGTGGATTAGAGGGTGTGTGTGTGTGTGTGTGGGTGTGTGTGTGTGTGTGTGTGTGTGTGTGTGTGTGTGTGGTGGTGTGTGTGTGTGTGTGTGGTGTGAAACAGGCAGGCAGGCAGGCAGACTTTTGTTCTTTGAGTGAAGTTTGGATGACCCTGAGACCTGTAGCTGTCTTATGTTGTGTCCCAAATGGTACGTCATTCCCTTTATAGTGCACTACTACCCCATGGGCCATGATCAAAATTAGTGCACTATATAGGGAATAGGGTGCCATTTGGGATGCACAATATCCAATGGGAGGCCTGATTCCCAGTGTTCTTAGTATTAACGTAATGGTTGCCAATTGAACAAACTAAACAAGCCTACTGTTTGATCACGGCAGATGGTCTCCATGCAAAGTTTAGAGACCGTTCTATTCTAGAATCTAGACGGTTGAACTGATGGTTCATTAATTCAATTCAAACTGTATTGTCCTCTCAATATAACACTTAACAAAGACACACAGTGTGAATGTAGTTAAATGTCCTGAATGTACTGTAGTTAAATGTCCTGTATGTACTGTAGTTAAATGTCCTGTATGTACTGTAGTAAATGTCCTGTATGTACTGTAGTTAAATGTCCTGTATGTACTGTAGTTAAATGTCCTGTATGTACTGTAGTTAAATGTCCTGTATGTACTGTAGTTAAATGTCCTATATGTACTGTAGTTAAATGTATGTCGCTCTCTGTTTGTAGCAGCAACATCAATCCTTGTTTACTGTAGCTCTGAGGATGACATATCGCTGTAGCTCTGAGGACTACATATCGCTGTAGCTCTGAGGATTACATATCGCTGTAGCTCTGAGGACTACATATCACTATAGCGCTGAGGACTACATATCGCTGTAGCACTGAGGACTACATATCGCTGTAGCTCTGAGGATTACATATCGCTGTAGCTCTGAGGACTACATATCACTATAGCGCTGAGGACTACATATCGCTGTAGCTCTGAGGACTACATATCGCTGTAGCTCTGAGGACTACATATCGCTGTAGCGCTGAGGACTACATATCGCTGTAGCTCTGAGGACTACATATCACTATAGCTCTGAGGACTACATATCGCTGTAGCGCTGAGGACTACATATCGCTGTAGCTCTGAGGACTACATATCGCTGTAGCACTGAGGACTGCAAGAACTCACAATTAGGAGTCAATTGTACAATTTGCATTTCTTCTATAGCTCATTGAGTAATGACAATGTATTGATTCAGGGAAGTGTTTTTTCATTTTGGTACATGTTATTAAATCTACCAAAAATATGTTGTTAAATCTAGATGGTGAATAATAGACGTGTGCTTGTCTCCTCTTGTATCTACAGCCACACCTCATCCTGGAGGGTTCAAGTGCTTCACATGTAAAGATGCACCTGATAACTACGAATGCAGTCGCTGGGCTCCGGACGTATACTGCCCACGAGGTAATTACAGTAAGGTATTTCTGGTATTTACAGCCTGCTCTGTATCTATCATCAAACCCTGTTTTAAGACCCTCTCGACTCCGTCCAGAGCAGAAATACAAATTACAGGAAAATACCAGGCTGTAAAATGAAGGGTTATCAATGTTTTCTTTGCTGGTTTCTGTATCTTTAACAGTGTATTTCACTTAAGCTGGACATGTTTATTTAAGAAATTGAATTGGCAGGTTGTATAACTCCACAGGCTCTCTTCTTTTATATAGATATATGGTTGTCTACTAAATGTCTGAAATCATTGTGAAGTTATTTGTTGCGTTAAAGAAGATTTGATTAAAAGCACATTCTTTGAGTTATAAACAAATGATAAAGGGTAGTTTATCACATGAAACGTGAGGATTGGTTTAAATCACTGGAATACATCTGAACCCTCAGTCTCTTTCAGTGTTACCGTTCACTTCAGTAAGAAGTAGATTGTTAACACATGATATTCATGGAAATGAATTACATTGCTGTTGAAAAGTAAGCTACATTAGCGTTTACATTAACGACATACAATAATGTGAAA
>NW_021823073.1:3429695-3446540 GCF_901001165.1 Salmo trutta | reverse complement strand
GGACATTATTAAGCAGGTACTGTACTGGGACATTATTAAGCAGGTACTGTACTGGGACATTATTAAGCAGGTACTGCACTGGGACATTATTAAGCAGGTACTGTACTGGGACATTATTAAGTAGGCACTGCGCTGGGACATTATTAAGCAGGTACTGTACTGTGACATTATTAAGCAGGTACTGCACTGGGACATTATTAAGCAGGTAGTGTACTGGGACATTATTAAGCAGGTACTCTACTGGGACATTATTAAGCAGGTACTGTACTGGGACATTATTAAGCAGGTACTGTACTGGGATATTATTATGCAGGTACTGTACTGGGACATTATTAAGCAGGTACTGCACTGGGACATTATTAAGCAGGTACTGTACTGGGACATTATTAAGCAGGTAGTGTACTGGGACATTATTAAGCAGGTACTGTACTGGGACATTATTAAGCAGGTACTGTACTGGGACATTATTAAGCAGGCACTGTACTGGGACACCTTTGCAGGTGGAGAAAATGTATCGTCTGATTGTTTGATTTGTTCAAAATGATAAATACATTTGATTGATTTATTACCATTCCTGTCCCTTCTGGCAGTGTCCATCCAGTTGGTGCATGATAACGCGGACTTGCGCTGCAAGCTTCGTAAGCTGACCCTCATATCTCTGTTTCCCTCCCTCCCTCCCCCATTTCCCTCCCTCCCTGTCTCCCCCTTTCCCTCCCTCCCTGTCTCCCTGTCTTCCCCCTTTCCCTCCCTCCCTCCCTCCCTGTGTCCCCCCTTTCCCTCCCTCCCTCCCTGTCTCCCCCCTCTCCCTCCCTCCCTCCCTGTCTCCCCCCTCTCTCTCCCTCCCTCCCTCCCTCCCTGTGTCCCCCCTTTCCCTCCCTCCCTCCCTGTCTCCCTCCCTCTCTCTCTCCCTCCCTGTCTCCCTCCCCCCCTCCCTCCCTGTCTCCTCCCTCCCTCCCTCCCTGTCTCCCCCCTCTCCCTCCCTCCCTCCCTGTCTCCCTCCCTCCCTCCCTCCCCTCCCTCCCTGTCTCCCTCCTCTCCCTCCCTCCCTCCCTGTCTCCCTCCCTCCCTCCCTGTCTCTCCCCTCTCCCTCCCTCCCTCCCTCCCTGTCTCCCCCTCTCCCTTCCAGTTGGTGCGTGACAATGCAGACCTGCGCTGTGAGCTTCCCAAGCTGGAGAAGCGTCTGCGGGCCACTGCCGAGCGGGTCAAGGCCCTGGAGAATGCCCTGAAGGAGGCCAAGGAGAACGCTATGAGGGACAGGAAACGCTACCAGCTAGAGGTGGACCGCATCAAGGAGGTTGTCAGGGCCAAGAACATGGCCAGGAGAGGAAACTCCGCTCAGATCGGTAAGGATGGAGAAAGGGAGGGAGGAAGGGAGGGAGGAGAGGGTGGGTTGGTGGAGTGTGTGGGGGTGGCAGTGTGTGTTTGTATTGATGACTATGTTCTGTCTTCCAGCGAAGCCCATCCGGCCAGGCCAACACCCCCTGTCTTCCCCTACAGTCATCAGAGGAGGAGGCCTCTACAGCCACAGCTACAACCACAGCACCAAGTAACCATGTAGAATGTAGATCCTGAGTCACGAGTGCATGTGTGGTAGGTACAGACTGTCCCATTCCCAGTAAGACCCCTCTATCCTCATCCTCCTGTCCTTCCTCTGGGTCTAGGAGTAAGACACCTCTGTCCTCATCCTCCTGTCCTTCCTCTGGGTCTAGGAGTAAGACCCCTCTGTCCTCATCCTCCTGTCCTTCCTCTGGGTCTAGGAGTAAGACCCCTCTGTCCTCATCCTCCTGTCCTTCCTCTGGGTCTAGGAGTAAGACACCTCTGTCCTCATCCTCCTGTCCTTCCTCTGGGTCTAGGAGTAAGACCCCTCTGTCCTCATCCTCCTGTCCTTCCTCTGGGTCTAGGAGTAAGACCCCTCTGTCCTCATCCTCCTGTCCTGTCCTTCCTCTGGGTCTAGGAGTAAGACCCCTCTGTCCTCATCCCCCTGTCCTTCCTCTGGGTCTAGGAGTAAGACCCCTCTGCCCTCATCCTCCTGTCCCTCCTCTGGGTCTAGGAGTAAGACCTTTCTGTCCTCATCCTCCTGTCCTGTTCTTCCTCTGGGTCTAGGAGTAAGACCCCTCTGTCCTCATCCTCCTGTCCTTCCTCTGGGTCTAGGAGTAAGACCCCTCTGTCCTCATCCTCCTGTCCTGTCCTTCCTCTGGGTCTAGGAGTAAGACCCCTCTGTCCTCATCCTCCTGTCCTGTCCTTCCTCTGGGTCTAGGAGTAAGACCCCTCTGTCCTCATCCTCCTGTCCTTCCTCTGGGTCTAGGAGTAAGACCCCTCTGTCCTCATCCTCCTGTCCTTCCTCTGGGTCTAGGAGTAAGACCCCTCTGCCCTCATCCTCCTGTCCTTCCTCTGGGTCTAGGAGTAAGATCCCTCTGTCCTCATCCTCCTGTCCTGTCCTTCCTCTGGGTCTAGGAGTAAGACCCCTCTGCCCTCATCCTCCTGTCCTTCCTCTGGGTCTAGGAGTAAGACCTTTCTGTCCTCATCCTCCTGTCCTGTCCTTCCTCTGGATCTAGGAGTAAGACCCCTCTGTCCTCATCCTCCTGTCCTTCCTCTGGGTCTAGGAGTAAGACCCCTCTGTCCTCATCCTCCTGTCCTGTCCTTCCTCTGGGTCTAGGAGTAAGACCCCTCTGTCCTCATCCTCCTGTCCTGTCCTTCCTCTGGGTCTAGGAGTAAGACCCCTCTGCCCCCTTCCACTCTACTCTGTGGCATCTTTCATAGTTTCCACATACTGTATGTCTCTCTCTTTTCCATTGTACATGTACATATATATTTCATTGTAGTGTTGTCTTGGAGGGGAAGATGTGTGCTGATAGAAGGTTACATGTATATTACAGAGGGTGTTATGCCATCACTAAGAACCACATTGTATAGTATATGACAGTCACAGTAATGTAAACTGGATCTTGACTTGTTGTTGAAGAATCCTTTGCTTTGCCGACTGCATTAGGAATGTATGATAGTTTACCTAAAGAAGTTCAAAGTTCAGATTGGAATGATCGCCCACCTGCACTGTGTTTTGCACCACATTCATTTACTTCAGTTATGATCAGCACATAGTTTTTACTCTATTCTATTGGTAAGCATATTGATAATGGTTTACCAATGCTTTTAGGGACACTTTATTCTTAAAAGAAGCTAAGTCTGAATGTAATGTTTTAATTCACTTACAAAACAAGCTGTGCTCTATTTAAGCAATAAGGCCTGAGGGGGTGTGGTATGTGGCCAATATACCACGGCTAAGGGCTGTTCTTAAGCACGACGCAACGTGGAGTGCCTGGATACAGCCCTTAGCCGTGGGATATTGGCCATATATCCACAAACCCCCGAGGTGCCTTATTCTATTATAAACTGGTTACCAATGTAATTAGAGCAGTAAAATATTTATGTTTTGCCATACCCGTGGTATACGGTCTGATATACCACGGCTGTCAGCCAATCAGCATTCAGGGCTCGAACCACCCAGTTTTAATTTCAATTATGCAACTGATTGTAATGACCACTGCATTGAGAAACTTGTGGGGCATAGACCAAAAACAAATGTCCCAATTTTACCAAGAGCCTCAAATTGTGAGGTAGATTTCAATATCCACCAGTAGAGGGCAGTGTTTGACAGCTTAGTGCACTGCACTGTATCTATACTAGGCGAATGCAGTGATGCTGATCAGCCAATCAGAGATGTTCATGCAGTGATCCTGGGGAACAGTGCAATACACTCCATATCCAAAACACAGAAAGAGAAGATGGTAAAAATGTAGGTTTTAATGTAAGCTTTTTACTTACACTGTGGCTCCAATTGGTTTAGTTATTTATCACCGTACTTGCCTCTCACCACTTGCCAAACCGTCATTGTAAATAAACATGTCTTCGTAACTGACTCGCCTAATATAAACTCATTTTAAGTAAGGTCATGTAAATAAATCAGGAAGTGAATTATGTTTAATCTGAATGGAGATCCATTCCCAAGTATGTGTTGATAATTCTGTCATGCTTTTAATTTGATCATCTCAGAGCATGATTTGGATATATGTACATAAGGTTCTAGATGTGTGTTCCATTTGTAAATGATGACATTTTTTCAGCTTTCACCGCCATGCCTATAGCTGCTTACCGTAGTATGGCTATGGGATATTGTAAGACGTTCCCTCAATGAAGGAACAGCACCACAAGGCAAATTAGCTTTGAGATGTTGCTTTGAACTCTGCCTGTGAACATATGGATGGCTCAAAATAAAAGCAGGAATATGATTGATTAATGGCAATTGCATGGTGTATAATTCATTTTAAATGTTTAAATCAAAGCGAATAAATAAAGATATTTAACAAACTGTTTGTTTTTATTGAAACTTCACTCAAGTTTACACAAGGCTCTTAGTTTGTTGATTAACTTCTATGGGCTACGTGGAACGCTAGCGTCCCACCTGCAGGACACAGCCAGTGAAATATCAGGGCGGCAAATTCAAAAACAACAAAATGTCATAATTCAACTTTCTCAAACATACAACTATTTTACACCATTTTAAAGATACACTTCTCCTTGATGTAACCACATTGTCCGATTTCAAAAAGACTTTACAGCGAAAGCAAAACATTAGATTATGTTAGGAGAGTACATAGACACAAATAATCACACAGCCATTTTCCAAGCAAGGACATGTCAATAAAACCCAAAACACAGCTAAATGAAACACTAACCTTTGACGATCTTCATCAGATGACACTCCTAGGACATTGTGTTACACAATACATGTATGTTTTGTTCAATAAAGTTCATATTTATATCCAAAAACAGCATTTTACATTGGCGCGTGATGTTCAGAAAATGTATTCCCACCAAAACTGCAACCGCTGTGTCAGATTTTAAAATAGCTTTACGGAGAAAGCACATTTTTCAATTTTCTGAGTACATAGCTCAGCCATCACAGCGAGCTATACAGACACCTGCCATGTTCGGGGCAACCTAAACTCAGAATTAGTATTAGAAATATTCTCTTACCTATGCTGATCTTCGTCAGAATGCACTCCCAGGACTGCTACTTCCACAAGAAATGTTGTTTTTGTTCGAAATAATCCATATTTATGTACAAATACCTCCGTTTTGTTCATGTGTACAGATCACTTATCCAAAGGCATAACGCGCGAGCGTGGAACCAGAGACGAAAAGGCAAAATGTTCCATTACCGTACTTAGAAGCATGTCAAACGCTGTTTAAAATCAATCTTTATGGTATTTTTAACGTAAAATTGCGATAATATTCAAACCAGACAATAGCATATTCATTCAAGAAGAAAAAGAAGGAACGGCGTGCTCGCGGGACCGAGCATATCCAATCCCTTTGTTGCCAGGCAGACCACTCAGTAACTGAGCTCCTATACTCTGCCCAGTGACAGGAGAATGCTCAAACCACTTTCTGAAGGCTGTTGACAGCTAATGGAAGCCTTAGGAAGTGCAACGTCACCCCACAGACACTGTAGTTTTGATAGAGAATCAAAAGAAGAACTACAATTCTCAGACTTTCCACTTCCTGCTTGGATTTTTCTCAGGTTTTTGCCTGCCATATGAGTTCTGTTATACTCACAGACACCATTCAAACAGTTTTAGAAACTTCAGAGTGTTTTCTATCCAAATCTACTAATAATATGCATATTCTAGTTCTGGGTACGTTTTTCATCCGGCCGTGAAAATACTGCCCCCTACACCCCAACAGGTTAAACATGACTGAATGATGTCAAGCTCTGATGTGTCCAGGAGTGGAACATCTGCTAACTAACATAGCATGTCTTATTTAGTCAATAGAGGGTTCATAACAGTCACATTTTCCTCAGTTTCTTCGTTGTTTCCCACACACAGCACATCCACACAAGCAGTTCACCACAAAAATTCAGTAAAATCTACTCAGCATTGGAGGAGGTAAAAAATGTCATGCTCTGAAAGTTCAACAGTGATGAAATCCAGAACTGAATTAAAGACTATATTCTCTTGTAGCCCTATGAAATCCAGAACTGAATTAAACACTGTATTCTGTTGTAGCCCTATGAAATCCAGAACTGAATTAAACACTGTATTCTGTTGCAGCCCTATGAAATCCAGAACTGAATTAAACACTGTATTCTGTTGCAGCCCTATGAAATCCAGAACTGAATTAAACACTGTATTCTGTTGCAGCCCTATGAAATCTAGAGCTGAATAAAACACTGTATTCTGTTGTAACCATATGAAATCCAGAACTGAATTAAACACTGTATTCTGTTGTAGCCCTATGAAATACAGAACTGAATTAAACACTGTATTCTGTTGTAGCCCTATGAAATCCAGAACTGAATTAAACACTGTATTCTGTTGTAGCCCTATGAAATCCAGAACTGAATAAAACACTGTATTCTGCTGTAGCTCTATGAAATCCAGAACTGAATTAAACACTGTATTCTGCTGTAGCCCTATGAAATCCAGAACTGAATTAAACACTGTATTCTGCTGTAGCCCTATGAAATCCAGAACTGAATAAAACACTGTATTCTGTTGTAGCCCTATGAAATCCAGAACTGAATTAAACACTGTATTCTGCTGTAGCCCTATGAAATCCAGAACTGAATAAACACTGTATTCTGCTGTAGCCCTATGAAATCCAGAACTGAATTAAACACTGTATTCTGCTGTAGCCCTATGAAATCCAGAACTGAAATCGACACTGTATTCTGCTGTAGCCCTATGAAATCCAGACTCTACTCTGTATTGAACCGCTCATTGGTCCGTAGAGAACATCTAACCCCGACACACCTGGGCAGATTACTTGTATCTTAATGAATCATTTACTAATAGCTCTGGATTTAAATCCCTCTCCCATGTTCATGTTCAGGTCTACAGACAGTCAGTGGTGTGAATAGACCAATGTGTTGTCCCATGAGTATGAATGACTGATCTGTTCATAACAGACTAACTGGCTGACCTGGTCATAACAGACTACTAACTGACTGCTCTGTTCATAACAGACTACTAACTGACTGCTCTGTTCATAACAGACTACTAACTGACTGATCTGTTCATAACAGACTACTAACTGACCTGTTCATAACAGACTACTAACTAACTGACCTGTTCATAACAGACTACTAACTGATCTGTTCATAACAGACTACTAACTCACTGATCTGTTCATAACAGACTACTAACTGACTGATCTGTTCATAACAGACTACTAACTGACCTGTTCATAACAGACTACTAACTGACTGATCTGTTCATAACAGACTACTAACTCACTGATCTGTTCATAACATACTAACTGACTGACCTGTTCATAACAGACTACTAACTGACTGATCTGTTCATAACAGACTAACTAACTGATCTGTTCGTAACAGACTAACTGACTGATCTGTTCATAACAGACTACTAACTGATCTGTTCATAACAGACTACTAACTGATCTGTTCATAACAGACTAACTGACTGATCTGTTCATAACAGACTAACTGACTGATCTGTTCATTACAGACTAACTGACTGATCTGTTCATAACAGACTACTAACTGACTGATCTGTTCATAACTACTACTGACTACTAACTGATCTGTTCATAACAGACTACTGACTGATCTGTTCATAACAGACTAACTGACTGATCTGTTCATAACAGACTAACTGACTGATCTGTTCATTACAGACTAACTGACTGATCTGTTCATAACAGACTACTAACTGACTGATCTGTTCATAACAGACTAACTGACTGATCTGTTCATAACAGACTAACTGACTGATCTGTTCATTACAGACTAACTGACTGACTGATCTGTTCATAACAGACTAACTAACTGATCTGTTCATAACAGACTACTAACTGACTGATCTGTTCATAACAGACTAACTGACTGATCTGTTCATAACAGACTACTAACTGATCTGTTCATAACAGACTACTAACTGACTGATCTGTTCATAACAGACTAACTAACTGATCTGTTCATAACAGACTACTAACTGACTGATCTGTTCATAACAGACTAACTGACTGATCTGTTCATAACAGACTACTAACTGATCTGTTCATAACAGACTACTAACTGACTGATCTGTTCATAACAGACTAACTAACTGATCTGTTCATAACAGACTACTAACTGACTGATCTGTTCATAACAGACTACTAACTGACTGATCTGTTCATAACAGACTAACTGACTGATCTGTTCATAACAGACTAACTGACTGATCTGTTCATTACAGACTAACTAACTGATCTGTTCATAACAGACTACTAACTAACTGATCTGTTCATAACAGACTACTAACTGACCTGTTCATAACAGACTACTAACTGACTGATCTGTTCATAACAGACTAACTGACTGATCTGTTCATAACAGACTAACTGACTGATCTGTTCATAACAGACTAACTGACTGATCTGTTCATAACAGACTAACTGATTTCAAGTTTATAGACACAATATTTTCAAAATGTGGACAACAGCAATGCATCATGTTTTATTGTGTATTCATCAGTGCAAGATCCATGTTAACCAGTGTCTATGACTGTCGTGTGGGTATTACTAAAAACCTGATGAATTGTTTTTGAACCGACTCAGTCAATGTGTTGTGTACCAAGTGGGTTGGTTCAGAGGGTCTGTTTGTTGAACCAGAGATGTATGGGATGTGTTTGGATTTCTCTGACTGTGTTTTTCAGTTTACTTTCCCATGCACTGTGTCACCCCCATCCTAGCATTTCAGTAACCTGAGTATAAGTCATACAACACATTGGGCAACTGATCGCCATTCCTGTCAATATTGCCTGTGCCGCAAACACTACTTTAAATACTTCTAAACAACGCTGTGCAATAGCTGTTGTTCGCTTTTTTGCTACTCTACTGAGTTCTAGAGTCCTGCAGGCTGGTTGAGTTAGAATCTGTGTGGACATTTTCTTAGCTTTAAAGGGCAGTAAGTCATATCATTGATTCAAAGGAACATTGGGCATCTTGTGTGCTTTCTTGCAAAGCGTTGAGTTGTTCCAGACACATACAGATTAGATGAAGCCACGGCTTCCACATCACCTCTCTGTTCCACATGTGACATATGACAGACCTTGTTTCTGTCCTAGGTTATTTAGAGACCCACTTTAATTGATGACACATCCCTTTAAAGTTTAGACGAAGTCTGTAGCCGTAGAAGGATGTCAGTGCCTTCAGGGAACGTGTGTGTCATGCTGTGACATGGATTAATGAAGATGGACTAGGCCGTCACTACTGCACCACCAAACGGTTCCTTCCTGTCTGTCTGGACATTTACTACTGAAATACCTCCATCTGTCGGGCTAGTACGGTTCCTTCCTGTCTTGTCTGGACATTTACTACTGAAATACCTCCATCTTTCGGGCTAGTACGGTTCCTTCCTGTATGTCTGGACATTTACTACTGAAATACCTCCATCTTTCGGGCTAGTACGGTTCCTTCCTGTCTGTCTGGACATTTACTACTGAAATACCACCATCTGTCGGGCTAGTACGGTTCCTTCCTGTCTGTCTGGACATTTACTACTGAAATACCACCATCTGTCGGGCTAGTACGGTTCCTTCCTGTCTGTCTGGACATTTACTACTGAAATACCTACATCTGTCGGGCTAGTACGGTTCCTTCCTGTCTTGTCTGGACATTTACTACTGAAATACCTCCATCTGTCGGGCTAGTACGGTTCCTTCCTGTCTGTCTGGACATTTACTACTGAAATACCTACATTTGTCAAGGGACTGTTAGTACCACGGTCATCATGGGACTGTCAGTACAGCCATCATCATGGACTGTCAGTACAGCCGTCATCATGGACTGTCAGTACAGCCGTCATCATGGACTGTCAGTACAGCCGTCATCATGGGACTGTCAGTACCACCATCATCATGGACTGTCAGTACAGCCGTCATCATGGACTGTCAGTACCAGCATCATCATGGGACTGTCAGTACAGCCGTCATCATGGACTGTCAGTACAGCCGTCATCATGGACTGTCAGTACCACCGTCATCATGGGACTGTCATTACAGCCGTCATCATGGGACCGTCAGTACCACCGTCATCATGGACTGTCAGTACCACCGTCATCATGGGACTGTCATTACAGCCGTCATCATGGGACCGTCAGTACCACCGTCATCATGGACTGTCAGTACAGCTGTCATCTTGGGACTGTCAATACAGCTGTCATCTTGGGACTGTCAGTACAGCCGTCATCATGGGACTGTCAGTACCACCATCATCATGGGACTGTCAGTACCACCATCATCATGGACTGTCAGTACCACCGTCATCATGGACTGTCAGTACCACCGTCATCATGGACTGTCAGTACAGCCATCATCATGGGACTGTCAGTACAGCTGTCATCATGGACTGTCAGTACCACTGTCATCATGGGACTGTCAGTACCACCGTCATCATGGACTGTCAGTACCACCGTCATCATGGACTGTCAGTACAGCCGTCATCATGGACTGTCAGTACAGCCATCATCATGGACTGTCAGTACCACCGTCATCATGGACTGTCAGTACCACCGTCATCATGGACTGTCAGTACAGCCGTCATCATGGACTGTCAGTACAGCCATCATCATGGACTGTCAGTACCACCGTCATCATGGACTGTCAGTACCACTGTCATTATGGACTGTCAGTACAGCTGTCATCATGGACTGTCAGTACAGCCATCATCATGGACTGTCAGTACCACCGTCATCATGGACTGTCAGTACCACTGTCATCATGGACTGTCAGTACAGCTGTCATCATGGACTGTCAGTACAGCCGTCATCATGGACTGTCAGTACCACCGTCATCATGGGACTGTCAGTACAGCCGTCAACATGGGACTGTCATTACAGCCATCATTATGGACTGTCAGTACAGCCGTCATCATGGGACTGTCAGTACAGCCGTCATCATGGACTGTCAGTACAGCCATCATCATGGACTGTCAGTAAAGCCGTCATCATGGGACTGTCAGTACAGCTGTCATCATGGACTGTCAGTACAGCCGTCATCATGGGACTGTCAATACAGCTGTCATCATGGGACTGTCAGTACAGCCGTCAACATGGGACTGTCAGTACAGCCATCATCATCCCCATCCCCTGTGCTTCTCATGTCAGAGAGATTATCAGAGATATTTCAGGGATGACTGAAGGGCTCGTGTCATTGATCCTCCTTGGGAAACATATACAGTCCTCTGTCTATATGACTGTGTCATTGATCCTCCTTGGGAAACATATACAGTCCTCTGTCTATATGACTGTGTCATTGATCCTCCTTGGGAAACATATACAGTCCTCTGTCTATATGACTGTGTCGTTGATCCTCCTTGGGAAACATATACAGTCCTCTGTCTATATGACTGTGTCGTTGATCCTCCTTGGGAAACATATACAGTCCTCTGTCTTTATGACTGTGTCATTGATCCTCCTTGGGAAACATATACAGTCCTCTGTCTATATGACTGTGTCATTGATCCTCCTTGGGAAACATATACAGTCCTCTGTCTATATGACTGTGTCGTTGATCCTCCTTGGGAAACATATACAGTCCTCTGTCTATATGACTGTGTCGTTGATCCTCCTTGGGAAACATATACAGTCCTCTGTCTTTATGACTGTGTCATTGATCCTCCTTGGGAAACATATACAGTCCTCTGTCTATATGACTGTGTCATTGATCCTCCTTGGGAAACATATACAGTCCTCTGTCTATATGACTGTGTCGTTGATCCTCCTTGGGAAACATATACAGTCCTCTGTCTATATGACTGTGTCATTGATCCTCCTTGGGAAACATATACAGTCCTCTGTCTATATGACTGTGTCATTGATCCTCCTTGGGAAAGATATACAGTCCTCTGTCTATATGACTGTGTCGTTGATCCTCCTTGGGAAACATATACAGTCCTCTGTCTATATGACTGTGTCATTGATCCTCCTTGGGAAACATATACAGTCCTCTGTCTATATGACTGTGTCGTTGATCCTCCTTGGGAAACATATACAGTCCTCTGTCTATATGACTGGAGGCATATCTTGTGCTGGGATTTTGAGTAGAAGTATCATCTGAAGCATAATACTAGTGTGGGGTTTTCTGATATGCTTGTAGGACTATGAAAGGGTCATCTAGCAGAGCATGCTCTTTGAAACTGGTATCCTCTTCCATACTCATAAAGATGTTCTCTGCTTACTGAATGTGCTGTCCCAGTGCTGAACAGCCCTCATAGTGTTATTACTGAATGTGCTGTCCCAATGCTGAACAGCCCTCGTAGTGTTATTACTGAATGTGCTGTCTCAGTGCTGAACAGCCCTCGTAGTGTTATTACTGAATGTGCTGTCCCAGTGCTGAACAGCCCTCGTAGTGTTATTACTGAATGTGCTGTCCCAGTGCTGAACAGCCCTCGTAGTGTTATTACTGAATGTGCTGTTCCAGTGCTGAACAGCCCTCATAGTGTTATTACTAAATGTGCTGTCCCAGTGCTGAACAGCCCTCATAGTGTTATTACTGAATGTGCTGTCCCAGTGCTAAACAGCCCTCGTAGTGTTATTACTGAATGTGCTGTCCCAGTGCTGAACAGCCCTCATAGTGTTATTACTGAATGTGCTGTCCCAGTGCTGAACAGCCCTCGTAGTGTTATTACTGAATGTGCTGTCCCAGTGCTGAACAGCCCTTATAGTGTTATTACTGAATGTGCTGTCCCAGTGCTAAACAGCCCTCGTAGTGTTATTACTGAATGTGCTGTCCCAGTGCTAAACAGCCCTCGTAGTGTTATTACTGAATGTGCTGTCCCAGTGCTGAACAGCCCTCGTAGTGTTATTACTGAATGTGCTGTCCCAGTGCTGAACAGCCCTCATAGTGTTATTACTGAATGTGCTGTCCCAGTGCTGAACAGCCCTCATAGTGTTATTACTGAATGTGCTGTCCCAGTGCTAAACAGCCCTCGTAGTGTTATTACTGAATGTGCTGTCCCAGTGCTGAACAGCCCTCGTAGTGTAATTACTGAATGTGCTGTCCCAGTGCTAAACAGCCCTCGTAGTGTTATTACTGAATGTGCTGTCCCAGTGCTGAACAGCCCTCGTAGTGTAATTACTGAATGTGCTGTCCCAGTGCTGAACAGCCCTCGTAGTGTTATTACTGAATGTGCTGTCCCAGTGCTAAACAGCCCTCGTAGTGTTATTACTGAATGTGCTGTCCCAGTGCTGAACAGCCCTCGTAATGTTATTACTGAATGTGCTGTCCCAGTGCTGAACAGCCCTCGTAGTGTTATTACTGAATGTGTTGTCCCAGTGCTGAACAGCCCTCGTAGTGTTATTACTGAATGTGCTGTCCCAGTGCTGAAACGCCCTCATAGTGTTATTACTGAATGTGCTGTCCCAGTGCTGAACAGCCCTCATAGTGTTATTACTGAATGTGCTGTCCCAGTGCTGAACAGCCCTCGTAGTGTTATTACTGAATGTGCTGTCCCAGTGCTGAACAGCCCTCGTAGTGTTATTACTGAATGTGCTGTCCCAGTGCTGAACAGCCCTCGTAGTGTTATTACTGAATGTGCTGTCTCAGTGCTGAACAGCCCTCGTAATGTTATTACTGAATGTGCTGTCCCAGTGCTGAACAGCCCTCGTAGTGTTAATACTGAATGTGCTGTCCCAGTGCTGAACAGCCCTCATAGTGTTATTACTGAATGTGCTGTCCCAGTGCTGAACAGCCCTCGTAGTGTTATTACTGAATGTGCTGTCCCAGTGCTGAACAGCCCTCGTAGTGTTATTACTGAATGTGCTGTCCCAGTGCTGAACAGCCCTCGTAGTGTTATTACTGAATGTGCTGTCCCAGTGCTGAACAGCCCTCGTAGTGTTATTACTGAATGTGCTGTCCCAGTGCTAAACAGCCCTCATAGTGTTATTACTGAATGTGCTGTCCCAGTGCTGAACAGCCCTCGTAGTGTTATTACTGAATGTGCTGTCCCAGTGCTGAACAGCCCTCGTAGTGTTATTACTGAATGTGTTGTCCCAGTGCTGAACAGCCCTCGTAGTGTTATTACTGAATGTGCTGTCCCAGTGCTAAACAGCCCTCGTAGTGTTATTACTGAATGTGTTGTCCCAGTGCTGAACAGCCCTTGTAGTGTTATTACTGAATGTGTTGTCCCAGTGCTGAACAGCCCTCGTAGTGTTATTACTGAATGTGCTGACCCAGTGCTGAACAGCCCTCATAGTGTTATTACTGAATGTGCTGTCCCAGTGCTAAATAGTGTTTTTCTGTGTTATGTGCATTCTGTTAATATCTCTACATCTGTCTGGATTAACATTCCTACAGCGGCCAGAGGTCAGTGCACTAATTGTTCATGTCGTAGAGGGATTCCAACACTTTCTTCTGTCTGTTTTACAGGCCGTTGGGGGCTCAGGGGCGATCAGCCCTGTTAAGCAGGCTAAGCAGGCGCCTCAAAGGCAGTCTTAACCCCTAAGTGGCACCTAGCGAGACTAGTAGAGTTTAAGAGGAGGTAACTGACATCATGTGGGCAGAGGTTGAAAAACAAGCTTCACTTTCAATCTGTAAATTAGATTTCATATTGACATGACTTTCATATTCTTTTATTATTTTGTAATTTGGGAGTGGCGCAGCGGTCTAAGGCACTGCATCTCAGCGCAAGACGTGTCACTACAGTCCCTGGTTTGAATCCAGGCGTGATTGGGAGTCCCATACGGCGACGCACAATTGGCCCAGTGTTGTCCGGATTTGGCCGGGGTAGAATTTGTTCTTAACTGACTTGTCTAGTTAAATAAAGGTTAAATAATAAATACAAATTATTGTGGAAAAATTCTCATGGACAGATAAAAAGGCGAGAATCTGTCAAGGCCTGCATAGAATTATGTGATTACAAGCAGCAGTAGTTCCTGGTTTGGGGTTTTTGTCGTTGATTATTTGGACGAATCAGGATTGGGCGATTGGCGGTGCTTAAACTGGTGCTGTGAATTTCAACCCCATGTGCGGATAATACAAATTTTCCACTAGATACCACAGTCACAAAGTCATAATTGTCTGTATCATAAAAATGTATGATAACAAAAATGTGCTTTTTGGCTGTGATAAACACAGGTGAAATTAGCAGAAGGGAGGGGTATGGCCGAGTTTCCGTTTGCGAGGGAGGAGACGTCGCTTCCTTCCTTTGCACAATTGTTAAAGCTGCAGTATGTAACTTTTTGGGTCGACCTGACCAAATTCACATAGAATTGTGAGTTATAGATCTGTCATTCTCATTGAAAGCAAGTCTAAGAAGCGGAGTGTAACGGGCGTCGTATAGGGGGACCAAGGCGCAGCGTGTTGAGTGCTCATCTTGAATTTTAATGAAATCGAACACTTAGACAAATAAACGACAGCCAACAGTTCTGTCAGGTTACACAAACGAAACAGAAAACAACTACCCACGAAAACCAAGTGGGAAAAGGCTGCCTAAGTATGGCTTCCAATCAGAGACAACGATAGACAGCTGCCTCTGATTGGAAACCATACCCGGCCAAAACATAGAAACAAAAACATAGAATGCCCACCCCCATCACACCCCGACCTAACTAAACAGAGAAAAAACAGTTCTCCTAGGTCAGGGCGTGACAGATGTATGCTATTTCTATGCTTCCCGTGCTTAAGTTCCATTTTTTTGTCTTTTACTTTCGATTTTGTACACCAGCTTCAAACAGCTGAAAATACAATCATTTAGGTTAAAGATCTACTACTGCTTGATTTGGCACATAAACTGATATCAGGAGAACTATAAGAACTTTACAAATCAGGAAATGGTGGAGCGATTCCTGCATATTGCTCCTTTAACTACATTCCCCACAGAAGTACTTCTGGGTAAGCGAGATGAATTATTGTGTCAGATAGTCATCTTCAAGTTCAGTGGGCGGATAGTCTCTCTGTACAGTCAGTGAATGAGTAAGTTTTCCAATATATTCATTACACATGGAAGTTAAACTTGAAAAGGTAACACGAGTGGATGGTAGAATGACTGACTCTGCCTGCCACTGTGTTGCTGCTGATGACAGGCCTCTGAGGGATCGGTGCATGTCAGGCCAGGGTAGGAAGTAAGAATAGCCTTCTGAGACACCATAGAGTAGGTCACAGATGAGACAAAATGTCATCACAGGGTCACAGACCACCCAGGCTGACAGACAGACAGACAGACAGACAGGCAGACAGACAGACAGACAGACAGACAGACAGACAGACAGACAGACAGACAGACAGACAGACAGACAGACAGACAGACAGACAGACAGACAGACAGACAGACAGACAGACAGACAGACAGACAGACAGACAGACAGACAGACAGACAGACAGACAGCTCACACACATGCACACTGTAACACACACATACAGTTTGTTTGAGTAGGCAGCAGAAGACAACATATTCAACCATGCAGAGCAGCTGACCTCCTTTAGATGTCCAATATGGAACATCACAACACTGCTATATCATTTAGGACAGTAAGCCTGGTAAATAGTATTATGATAAGCTATAGTAGCAGCCGCAGGGACCACGGCTGTCAGGTGTAAAGATGTATGCTTTAAAGGGGGGGCCTACAATACTAGATAGCCTGTCTCTACATATGACATCACTGAATCCAGTTGTAACAGGTTGATACGATTAGAATTAATCAAGAGAATTTACAGTATTTACATATTAGATGACATCATTTCCTCAAGTTCATGTAAACATTGTTGAAACATTAAAATGTGTTAATACATAATTGATAGACTAATGTTTCTAACATGTTTAGGACAGACGGTGCTGCAG
>NW_021823073.1:3419695-3424695 GCF_901001165.1 Salmo trutta | reverse complement strand
AAATTACAAATATGTTTCCATTCTAGCCTCTTCATTTTATTGGAGTGATTTTATAATATGTGTAACAGTTAATTAATAACAAATAGCAGAGTCAAAATTGTAATAACCACTTTAGTTCTTAAAAGTCAAAATATTGATATTGAAAAACATTTTCATTTGCCATGTCTTGACAATAGTCCATGTACCATATGTGTAGATTAACACAATGGATATGGGATGGATAAAGTGAAGACCCCACATCTTCCCGATCCCCCTGCATCTCTCTGCACTGACGTTCCAATGGTTACGCATAATACACGCCTACAGAAACTCCCGAAGCTGCAAGAGGACGAAAAGAGCGGCATTCGTTCTCAGTAGTATGTCGATTCTACCGGGCTACACATCCAATTCTGAGCCCGAATGTAGCGTTTATCTAGAATAACAAGTGGAATATTCTTCAGTTGATTTACCCACGAAGTTCGGGAGGCGTTTTATTTGGGTAAGTGTTGTTTTCAGAGATTGCGGTGCAGTTTTTCTAAATGATTCTTTAGGTTGAACACTGTGCACAATGAAATGAGATATGAGACGTAAAACAGCTGTGATCCACAAAAACAACTCTTCTTATCTGCATGCTTCCTACCTGTCTATATTTCCAACAGACACATCAGTGCGCGTTTTAGTTGATTACTAGTCAAATGTGAGTTGTTTGGAAACTGTACGTTTTATCTACAGTGGTCTCTGTACTATATAAAATACGATTAGCTCTCTATCTCGTTTTAAACTATTTCAAACTGAGTTTTCTCAAATTCAGCAGATTACGAATTGTGAGCATTCCATTATTTTAAGTGATCCCCATTCAAAGGGGATGAGATTGCAGAGCTGTCAAACTGATTTAGGGAATACTTAAAGTAGTAACGTTAGCAGGTGCATGGCACAGGTTTAGGAACTGCAATGCCAGTGCAGTGCTGCCATATGCGCCTAGCCCATAAATAATCCACTGAGTGTAAATTTACTTATAGCTGCCTCAGCACCATGAAAGACAATCGACACACTGAACAGAGAGAGCAGGAATTCTTCTCTCCAGATTTAACAGTTGGCCATATTGTTGTATTTTATTGTATTGTAGCTAAATCAGGTTTGCTAGTGCTAAAATCGGTCAGATATGTGGAAGGGCTGGGCCGGGATGGGAAACTCTCTCCTACAGCTGTGTGGTAGGCCTACATTAAACAAGTGAGGTACACTACAGTGTTAAGTGGTGTTATTATGGCTGTAGGAATGACAGGGTTTCAAACACAGCAGGCTGCCCTGAGGCTTCTACCATCAGCAGGTTCACTAGAACCATACTGTAGAATTACTACAGTCCAGGTGGGCAGAGTCCTCACACTGACATCACTGTACACACATGTTCCTGCAGCCCACTGTCAGATTGTTTTCTGTTGCAAACATTTTTTAAATCCTGTTTTTGCTTTGTGATTATGGGGTATTGTGTGGGGAAAAAAACAATTTAATCAATTTTGGAATACGGCTGTAATGTAATAAAATGTGGAAAAAGTAAAGTGGTCGTCGGAATACTTTCCGAATGCAGTGTATTTGGCATTTTCTCAGGAAGTCTGTCTGGCCTCTCCTAGAAATACATCTGCATGTGTTCTCAATTTATCTTCAATTCCAGTCTGTATTTTCCCAACTACTTAAAAAGATGCATCATGCGTCATGCTATAACTTTTAAATAAATAGGTATTGGGAAGCATTCTAAACAAGTTGTTTGCCGGAATTCCTTTTAAACTCACTCAAGTAAAAACATGTCTATTTGTGGTCTGGCTGGCCCTCACAGAGGCAGTCTGTCTGTGTGTGAGAGTGTGGAACGGGGGGTGAGTGTGGCTGTTGTGAGTCTTGTAATTTAGATTTTTTTAGATGCCTCCTTTCCTTAATATGCAGAAGTCAGTGGTCTCTCCTCTCCCCCTCTCTTGCTCTCTCTCGCTCTCCCTTTTCAAGTAAAGGCCATGCAACAGAAATTCCATTTGTACAGCACCCTAACTGGGGAGGGACAGCCTCTGGCCCCTGTAGTCCAAAGCGGGCCTCTCTCTTACAAATCACTTAATTAGAGATGGAAGTAGTGGAACCACAGGGGCAGGAAGAAGAGATGAGGGAGAAGTAGAGAATCAAAGTCTGTGACTCCAGGCAGCCAGAGGTCCAGAGGCCCAGAGGCCCAGCGGCCCAGAGGTCCAGAGGCCCAGAGGCCCAGAAGCCTAGAGCCTGCTGTGTGTCAATCCGTCCGCTGGTCCATTCATTACTTCATATCCTCACACCACCTGTCTGCCTGTCTACACCAATCTCAGCACCCAGCATTAAGGCCTAGATTCAATCAGATCAAGCATTAACCGGTGATAGCCGACACCCACATAGCTGATGTTTTGGCGGTGTCGGAGGTGTCAAATCGGTGAGCAGCTACTCTTGATCATTGTCACGAAGCCACACCCATCCCACTCACAGTAGAAGTTCAGAATTGTATTTTATTTATTTCACCTTTATTTAACCAGGTAGGCAAGTTGTGAACAAGTTCTCATTTACAATTGCGACCTGGCCAAGATAAAGCAAAGCAGTTCGACACATACAGCAACACAGAGTTACACATGGAGTAAAACAAACATACAGCCAATAATACAGTAGAAATATAAGTCTATATACGATGTGAGCAAATGAGGTGAGATAAGGGAAGTAAAGGCAAAAAAGGCCATGGTGGCGAAGTAAATACAATATAGCAAGTAAAACACTGGAATGGTAGATTTGACAGTAGATGAGTGTACAAAGTAGAAATACTGGGGTGCAAAGGAGCTAAATAAATAAATACAGAAGGGGAAGAGGTAGAATGAGAAAGTGTAGGCTATATCTCAAATTTAAAATCATTAATCAATATGAGGATTTCTATCAGCCTAATCAAGGTGTAGATTACATCTCACATTCCAGTGTTCAAACAAGGCTGCATGGGATTTATCTTAATCCGACTCCGTGCAGCCAATGGCCATGCCCACTTTATGTATAATGCCAGGAACCACTTGTGGATCTGACAAAACAACCACTATGTGGATGTAGGCTAAAGCGGATCTGATTGAATAGAGCCCTAAATCAGCTTGGCATCATAAAGGAATGTTCTAGGTCATCATAAAGCATCATAAAGAATGTTCTAGGTCATCATAAAGCCTCATAAAGGAATGTTCTAGGTCATCATAAAGGAATGTTAAAGGTCATCATAAAGGAATGTTCTAGGTCATCATAAAGCATAATAAAGAATGTTCTAGGTCATCATAAAGCATCATAAAGGAATGTTCTACGTCATCATAAAGGAATGTTCTAGGTCATCATAAAGCATCATAAAGAATGTTCTAAGTCATCATAAAGGAATGTTCTAGGTCATCATAAAGGAATGTTCTACGTCATCATAAAATAATGTTATATGTCATCATAAAAGAATGTTCTACGTCATGATAAAGGAATGTTCAATGTCATCATAAAGGAATGTTCTACGCCATCATAAAGGAATGTTCTACGTCATCATAAAGGAATGTTCTACGTCATGATAAAGGAATGTTCTACGTCATCATAAAGGAATGTTCTACGTCATCATAAAGGAATGTTCTATGTCATCATAAAGGAATGTTCTACGTCATCAAAAAGGAATGTTCTACGCCATCATAAAGGAATGTTCTACATCATGATAAAGGGCAGGATGGTACAGTAATAGAACCAACAGGATGTCCGGAGCTCTTGGAGAGTAGACCATATCTCAACGACTAGCACCATATCACCAGCAGCCTCCCAGACAGCCTCTTGACGTTCCACAGTGACACTGAAGGGCACAACGCCTCCGCCATACATTTCTCTGTGCCAGTCCTACTACTTCTCTAGCAGTCAGTCCCAAAGACCAGGCACGTAGAGGTACAGTATGGCCTTCAGTCCATTGAAACATAGAGTACACTCTTAGAAAAAAGGGTTCCAAAGGGTTCTTCGGCTGTCCCCATAGGATAACCTTTTTTGGTTACAGGTAGAACCTGTTCTACATGGAACCAAAAGGGTTCTACTTGGAACCCAAAAGGGTTCTACCTGCAACTAAAAAGGGGTTCTTCAAAGGGTTCTCCTATGGGGACAGCCGAAGAACCCTTTAAGGTTCTAGATAGCTCCTTTTTTTCTAATAGTGTATTGTACAGTGAGTGACTTCCTGTACAACGAACAGCAGCAGGTTCTTAACCCAGCCTGCCCTCTGTATAACCACCATATCTACTCCCACAATACGGCCCTGTCTATGGAGTTACCAGAGGGTTAAGAGACCCTACAGTTGACTTACAGCACCTCAAAGTGGTCCAGCAATCTGTGCTCTACGCACGATTCCATCTTGAATTTTAATGGAATGGATATTGATTTAAAGCTTAATTGCGACCAGTCTTTCTTTGGAATCCAAAACCAATGATTTTGTTACATGAGACATATGCTATGTGACCTGAGGGAAATTCCTTTTGACCAGGTTATTATCATCTTCCAGATCAGCACTACACTTAGACTGAGTTGCTGTCTCTTCAGGGCCAATAGTTAAGCTGTTGTTGTCATTTAGGATTAAGGTATAATTTATCTTAACAAACCCGAGCCTCTTTTAGTCATTTTCATCATCTCTTATCCAGAATGACTTACAGTAGGGAGTGCATAGATATTCCTACTGGTCCCCCATGGGTATCAAACCCACAACTCTGGCTTTCCAAGCCCTATGCTCTACCGGCTGAGCTACTTGGGACTAACAAGATTCTCATACATAGAGGCCCATGTATAATGTATAATCCTCTGTCGGCTGACTACAGTGGTTCAGAAGTCTCTTAGCTTCTTACTCAGTGTTGTAGTATCCCACAGAGATAAATGACATCATAGAGATAATCATACTACTACACCAATATTTGGTCTGACTAGTTCTTGTGGATCCCTGAACACAACAGAAGGTATTAGCGTCTCTCTATGTGCCTCTGTACTGTTGTGAAGGG